>NW_014333170.1:0-1102 GCF_000341935.2 Cephus cinctus | reverse complement strand
TATTCATCCTATCGTTTCTATTGGAACTTCCTACGAGGGAAACTGAGCGTCCTCCGGCAAACGGACAAAATCAGGAAGAAGCTCGCGACTTTGTAAGTATTACGAATTTGTTATCGATATTATTTATTCATTTCGTTTTTACTAATTTTTTTTATTTTCAGGAATTCTTTGACACCCTTCCGAACCATCTAAACAGTCATGAAGAGGTTGTTGACTTGCCAGACTTTGGCTTCAGCTCCCTGCCCCACAGATGTCCAGAATTCTCAGCCATATTAACATTGGCGAAGTAAGAAGAGGTTGTTGACTTGCCAGACGAGTGGCTTCAGCTCCCTGCCCCACAAATGTCCAGGATTCTCAGCCATATTAACATTGGCGAAGTAAGAGGTCCTGGATATTTTTTCTATCCGGGGATAGGGGACTACTTCTGGTTCGTCACTACCGGGATTCGGGTAAGGCCCGCCGTTCCGGTAGCAGAGGTTCAAGAGGGAAGGCGACTGTTCCGTCCGCGAGATCCTCCTGCCCCATTGCGGAGACCTCACAACCCCCCTCGGTGAAAGTGGAAATGTGGACAGTTTTTATAGTGATGTTTTTGTGTTTTGGATTTTTATTTCGAAATTCTTTCATATTCATATTCAAAATTCTAAAACTTTTACAAAATTTAAAAATGTCATTTAGTATATTATAATAGTTATTTGAATATAAGATATAGTATATAGATATAGTATAAATATTTTTTAACAATCCTTTATATATTTCCTATTTTTCATTTGTTAACACAAAATATAATCATTTATTTTAAAAATATTTGTTTTCCCTTTTTTATTTTAAGATCCCTATTCCCGAAATCAATTTCCTTTAGTTGTTTAATATTGATAAGTAAAATAATGACCTTAAGTCAAATATGTCGTGTGGTGAATCGTCACTATCTTCCAACCATAGATCGTCTAATTCTTTCCTCATGCGTGCTCGGTATACTCTTCTTCGTAGCTGTCTTTCTAATCTTAATATTTCCCGTAACTGTTCTCTTAAGTCGAACATTTCCTGGGCTAATTTTTCCCACACTTCTTCTTGTTCAATTAAATCCCAGTGGGAAATTTCTTGA
>NW_014333169.1:81724-86734 GCF_000341935.2 Cephus cinctus | reverse complement strand
GCCTATATTTTCCAAGTCGACGTACGTCGACACACTGTACAACACTCTGGATTGTTTCAATAAACCTTCTCTGTTTTTGTTGTATTCACGCGAGTTCCAACTCCTTAACCGGCAACGATCCCAAAAATACCTTAGCCCTAACCTCTCGAACGAACTCCTTCGTCACCGAGACGTTACGGCACAACAGGAGAAAGCAATTTCTCAGTATATACGTATATCCGGAAAATGTCGGCTTATCCGGTATTGCATATTTTATTTTATGTAACTGATGCATGAAAAACACTACTTTTCGTGCCTCCGAAGTGTGGCGAAAGTGGCGCTTTATAACTATGGATACGATAAAAATGCTGCGCATGCGCAAATCGGCCCAATTTTACATTATCGCACTAGTGCTTTCTTCTCGCACTAGTGCGATAAAGTAAACTTTGTTTTCGCGCGCTGTCATGAAATGCATTCACTTTGGAAGCCTTCCTTGCTCTTCTTATGGCTGCCTCCTCAAAGGAAGAGATGTTCCAGTGACTTTGGCTTCGGCTCGTGCCGTTGTGTTACTAATAAAGTTATCGTCAGCAAAGCTATGAATTTTTTGCCGTCATTACTTCAATGGACCATATAATGGAGCTAGTCGCTGGCACACCAAGTTTTTTGTAGAGAAACATGTACGTCTATTAAGCATCTACCTAGGAGATTGTAATGTACGGGAAAAGTCTTAAGAAACCTACGAACAAATCGGCTCCCTTGACCACAACCAAAAGCCTTTATTTCCTCCGATTTATCATTGACGGAGACCATGTGTGCTTGAGCCTCGAATTAAACGACTGACTCGTTCGCACGCTCTTACATTTGTCGTGTCCTCTCGCCGGGCCGTGCCTCACACATACCAGTACACCACAGGATTTTTGCTTGGCTAATTTATTGAATTTGATTTAATATTTTTGCTTGGTATTTTTTTAGCAAGGATTTATTTTTGATGAAATGGCTACACTTTTAAAACTTGGCGTAACCGTTTTGTTTTGGAAAAACATTTTTGGTGTTATTTGATATCTTTTTGAAAGTAAGAACATCATGAAAAAATTAAACAAACTTATTCTACATATATTTCAGTGTTGATTAAAAAAGTTAATTCATAGTCAATAGTAAAACTCACACATACCAGTACACCACAGGATTTTTGCTTGGCTAATTTATTGAATTTGATTTAATATTTTTGCTTGGTATTTTTTTAGCAAGGATTTATTTTTGATGAAATGGCTACACTTTTAAAACTTGGCGTAACCGTTTTGTTTTGGAAAAACATTTTTGGTGTTATTTGATATCTTTTTGAAAGTAAGAACATCATGAAAAAATTAAACAAACTCATTCTACATATATCTCAGTGATGATTAAAAAAGTTAATTCACAGTAAACAGTAAAAATTTTACAAAATACTTCGTCTAATATTTGAAACAGCTGACAACCAAAAAATTAATCGAAATTTCTATAAATCGTTAGAAATTTTTTTTCTCGATCAAGAAGTAAGTGCTGGGGTTGAGCACGCGTTACGAGGATTAATTGAAACTAGGGTTAAAAATAACATTTGATGAGATAGCAGCTAAAACGCTTGAGCAACCTGGTTATAGGCACTGGGATGATATAATCAAGAGACGCGTAAAAGAATTTTACGCAACGTTATCTCATTATGACAGCATTGTATACTATACAGATGAAGAAACAATATTCAAGCTCTTTTTCTACAATTTGCGCTATCTCGTTCTAAACATAATAAATACGCATCTTTGGAATTGAGAGGCCAATTGAGCGGCCAGATTCCATAACAGGCTCAACGCTTGGACTCAGTCCCCTCCATAGCGCCATGCGTTCCGAACGCGGAAATTTTACTGTAAATTTCCAAAGTTGAAATTTCTTTATACAAAAAATACCAGCGTGTCCAGCTCGATTGGGTGCACATTTTTTACATTGGAATATATATAGCTAGGATTGTTAGTTTTCTTAAAAAAAATTAAAAACTTTTTTTTTCGTCGATTATGAAAATCTGTTACGTCCGACGCAACGCAACCCCATTGCCCCACCCCCGTCAGCACCCCTCAGTACCCCATTACCAAAGGTCAGAGATCACGACAGATGTAACCGATCCTCGACAAACATGGGTTAATAATTGTAAACCATAGATTACATATATGTGTATATGCATATTACAGTATATGCAGTATATTACAGTATATGCATATATACTAATAACTAAGGGATATCATCATTTCATACTATATTGTACACGACATCTCATACTCTCACACATTTACAGAAATCACACCAACATTGCGACATTGTCGGTGGAGGCGTAGGAAGAGAGAGAGATCACGGCAAACAAAGAACAAAAACGGCGCGTGCAGAAATGCTGAACAGAACATCTAAAATCGAGACGCTCAAAGAGCATCTTTTGCTATGACACCGCGGATACCGCGCACAGCAGAATTCCTACCCGTCACCCTCGTACCCACCTCACCACCAAGATAATCCTGACAACGCACTAATCCGAAGAAGAATCCACGATCGAAAGCCTGTAATATGAATCCTATTGAACGACTGGACACGAACGCCATTCCGATCACGCCATAACACGTATCCAAATTCCCTGAAATTTCCTGACATTGCATTCAATCCCCTCCAAACCCAGAATCTTCCTTACAAAATCCAATACAGATCATCGGCAGTTACTGATCAATCCTCCGGTAGAGCAATATCCCTTTTTGAGTCTTGAGCCGATTGTCCGCGCCAGTTAACACTTTACCGACCGGCAGTCGATTAATCGACTTTTTGTTCCCAGCGCTTACCGACCGGTAGCCGATTAATCGGCTTTTTTTCGCCAGCGCTCAGCAACCGATGGTCGATTAATCGGTTGTCTTAGCGATAAACAATCATTTTTTTTACTGTCGCCTGTCTTTTAGAGTAAGGTATATTGCACAGAAGCTTTGCTTGCGTTGCTTCGGCTCTACACACTTTCTTATATCGTTTGAATACATTTACCCTTCGCAATGAACGAAAAAAATGGCAGTGGAGAGTTTTATTTAGATCATTTGTCAGACTGTCCTGACAGTAATTTAGAAAGTGATAATATTGACGAAAGTGATAGTAGCGATATAATAATTCAAAAACAAAGATCTGTATTGCCACTAAGATACAGTGATTCAGAGGACGAAGAAATAAGTATCATAGAAGACGATTTAAATAACAATGAAGATGACGATGAGATATGGTCGAGGAACGACGAAGTAAGAATTTTGAAGCCGTTCGAAGGCAGCCCTGGAATAAAAATTACGCTAGCTTCTCCTGAAAATGTAATGGATAGTGTCAATTTATTTATTGGAGACGACTTTTTCGAGCACCTGGTGATGGAATCGAACAGATATCATTACCAGGTCATGGAAAGATATCAAATTCCATCAAAAGCAAAAAAATGGACTGATATCACTGTACCGGAGATGAAGAAGTTTTTAGGACTAATAGTTCTAATGGGACAAATAAAAAAAAACGTCCTCTACGATTACTGGTCTACCGATCGAACTATAGAAACTCCATTCTTCGCACAGGTGATGAGCCGAAACAGATTTGTGCAAATAATGCAGAGCTGGCATTTTGCGAACAATGACAACATACCTCACAATGCACATGGGCTTGCTAAAGTCCAGCCTGTGATTGATCATTTACGGCGAAAATTTAATGTTGTGTATAAACCCAGTCAACAACTATCTTTGGATGAATGCATAATTCCGTGGAGAGGCAGACTCTCGATTAGAACGTACAATCCTGGAAAAATTACGAAGTACGGGATACTAGTGAGAATGGTGTGTGAAGCTGTCACAGGTTACATCTGTAATTTCCACATTTATGCTGCTGATGGAAACAAATTAGAAGACACGGTGTTAACAGTTCTTGAACCATATAAAAACTTATGGCACGAGATTTATCAAGATAATTATTACAATAGTGTCAAAATGGCCCAAATTCTCCTAGAAAATAAGATGCGAGTGTGTGGAACCATTCGCAAAAATAGAGGTCTTCCTCAATCGCTAAAAACTCTACGACTTACAAGAGGACAGTACGAATTTCGCAGGAATCGCGAAATTTTGTTAGAAGTATGGAATAATGGCAGAAGAAATGTGAATATGATTTCTACCATACATTCTGCACAATTGATGAAATCCACGAACAGAAGCAGAAGATCCACAGCCCCAATACAAAAGCCTAATTCTATCATCAACTATAATACATATATGAAAGGCGTAGATCGCGCGGACCAATATCTCGCGTATTACTCTATTTTCCGAAAAACAAAGAAATGGACAAAACGGGTTGGAATGTTTTTCATCAACTGTGCATTGTTTAATTCATTCAAACTATACACAGTTATACATGGAAAAAATATTACCTATAAGAATTTCCTGCATAAAGTGGCAATTTGGTGGACAGCAGATAGTGAAGCTAATTCTACGGAACACGATGACAGTTAACCTATTCCTGAACCTACAAGGAGATTAGCCAGATCAGACCATCCTGGAAGACTATCGAATTTCGGGAAGCACAAACTTATAAATATAGTGACCAGTGATCGAAATTCCAAACCCCTAAGACAATGTAGAGTTTGTGCAGTGCATAAAAAAAGAAGTAGAACAGGTTTTGTTTGTAAATTTTGCGAAGTTCCATTACATAAAAGCGACTGTTTTGAACGTTATCATGCTTTAAAAAAATATTAACTATTCCTTATTTGTAGTAACCACTGTAATACATAAAATAAATATAATTTAGCGTTAATATCATTAAAATAAAAGATTCTATGAAATCTAATTATCCTATAATAACAGAAAGTAGACAATTTATTTGAGCATACGGAACGCACAGACACTCTAGCGCGACAGGCAAACTAAAACAGAGCCGGCGCCAGGGAGAATCCGTGGCTGAGCGGCCGGTCGAACGTGCGTATGCTGCTGAAACGCTAGCGGTCGGTAATGTGTTAAG
>NW_014333169.1:77004-80792 GCF_000341935.2 Cephus cinctus | reverse complement strand
AATAATTTCAATTTGAAGCCTCTCGGACAACAATGATAAAAACATAAGTATCATATGGTTGCGGTTTTGCCCGCCGCACGCATCAGAAAATAAGAATATTCTGTCATAACAGTGTAAATCAAATTCTCTTTTTATAATATTTAAAATCATGTTGCACACTGAATTGCTTCCTTTATTGGCTAAACCCTCCATGTATGTAAACATATAACTCCTATCGGAATGGTGTACGTGAACATTGAAAATAAAAAGCCACATCAGTCGCAAGTAGAATAATTGAGCCGATACAGGTAGCTTAGGAAGGGGAAGATTTTGACCATAATCGAACTCGCAGCGCAAGATGTTTCCAGGCACAGACAACATTTTGTCTTTCATCTCTCTATAATTAATCACTTTTTGATAATGTTTACGTGCTTCATCGGTCTCTCGTGCATTCATTTGTTCATAAGTAAAAAAATCATTACAAATATCTGTTCGTGGCATATGGAATGTAAAATTTACAAAATGGTTAAAATATTTACAGTACGTTGATTCTTTGATGGGGCATTTTTTGTTAGGGTTCTTTGACTTATAAAACTGTATAAACAATTTAAACAATTTTGACAAATTCAAACTAGAATCTTTAAAGTAATTTAGCGATGTTTGTTCACGTCAGTAGTGAGACTTAGTGTGCGCTAAACTCTTACAGTGTTCATGTATTACTTTTTTTGTATCATCGGTGAGTTTTTGAAAATGTGTTTGAAACATTCTTTTTTGCAACAAGAAGTCACAACTTTAAATTCTCTCGCCGCAACAGCTTTTTTTGTTCCTCGAGAGATATATTCTTTTCCCTATGCAACAACATTACGCAACCAATGTTGTTGAAAAGTCAAAATTTACCAATCTTAATTATAGCGATGTTCAAAATGGCGTCCACGAACTGCAATACACTCGCGTAGACGGTGAACAAAAGATTGTTTTGCATTCTTTATGGCGTCTCCTCTACACTGATGACGACTGAAGACGACAGAATGGATGCGTATAAGGGCGAAGCTGTGATTGTCCTTGAGATACAAAGTTTTTTAATTTTCTTTCGAACCGGATGAAAAAAATGCCATGTCCTTACATGTGCCGAATTCGTCTTGAAATCCTCTAACAGACAGGCGTAAAAAATTATATGTTCAGTTGCCAAAAATTCAAGGTAACCTTGAAAAAAACATTTAAAAAAAGAGTTGACCAGTAATTTTTCACTATCACGTTAAAGCTCTCTTGAAACCATGTAAAAGCTGATAAAAACTTTTTCGATCGGACTGCTAATAACAAAGTAATCTCTACTGATCACGATTCGTGGTTCACCCTGTATATCACACTACAGTTACTATCACTATGATTAATAAATGATTAATTAACCGGTAAAGCGGTAATGAAACAATCAAATGATGAAATGACTGAATTTTTTCACGAAGTGACAGGTTAGGAATCGCGATGTATTTATAAAAAAATAATATATTTATGTTTTATTACAAATCACAGACATCAATTATATCCACTATTATAACATGCACAGTCCGCAGAAACGATACGCGAACGACAAGCGCGAAATATGAGACGAACTCATAATAAGATAGTAGCCAACAGCTGAGGCCATATAAACAGAAGACTACACGTGTTCACTGGCTCGTTGCGCATGCGCGTCTCGACTCGTTATGCCTGTGTCGCGTCGAAGCTCATACGTATATGCGAGGGGACAAATTTTTTAAGATTGTGTGAGAGGAGACAAATTGAAAAAAAAATTTCGACTGATATTGCTAAGATGCCAGATATCAGCATTGCGGGAACCGATTTTATTGGGCAAAGGCTCATTGTAAAGAAAAAAAAAAGAAAAAATATTCGACCTGACACATTTTTCGCCCACGACATATACCCGCAGATAATTCAAGTTATTTCATCGTAGTAGACAAAAAAGCGCCAACTTGGAAATGAAGTGGACCGCAATGGAACTTGACACTATTTCTTAATAAATTTGATAGTGGTCGCGCGATTCGAGCGTAATCTGGTATGAACTTCCTGAAATATCCTGTTAACCCCAGGAATGACTGTATCTGCTTTACCGACTTGGGTTTTGGAAAGTTTTTCACGGCTTTGGTTTTCTCGTCTGAAGGTCGAATCTCTCCCTCTTCCACTATATATCCTAAATATTGAACACGTCTCACTAGCTGCTCACATTTTTTCCAATTAATTATCAGTCCATACATCTCAGCTTGTTTTAATACTTTTTTCAACTTTTCACAACATTCAGCTTCTGTCTTGGCAGGAATAATTAAATCATCCAAATAGGCTAAAACTGTTCCATCGTTAATGAGTCTTTGAAAAACTGCTCTGACAAATCTCTGAAATACAGCTGGAGAATTGCACAATCCAAATAGTACT
Source organism: Cephus cinctus (assembly GCF_000341935.2). Taxonomy (NCBI): domain Eukaryota; kingdom Metazoa; phylum Arthropoda; class Insecta; order Hymenoptera; family Cephidae; genus Cephus; species Cephus cinctus. The sequence continues at coordinate 78,386 of NW_014333169.1, read as the reverse complement.
CGTAGGAATTCAAACTGTCCATCCGGAGTCACAAAAGCTGTATATTTAATACTTGATTCTTCTATGGGCACGTGGAAGAATCCATCCTTCATATCTAGTGTACAAAACACTCTGGCATCTTGCAATCTGTCCAACTGGTCTTCAATTAGTGGCAATGGATTTCTATCTCGTAAAATCTTCCTGTTCAGCATTCGATAGTCTACACATAGCCTCCACTGATTGTTCTTCTTGGCAACTAGTACTATAGGGCTGGCATAGTTTGATGTACTGTGTCTTACTATACCTCGCTGTAACCATTCATCTACAATTTCATTTACAATCTTTCGTTGATCAGCTGATAAGCGCCGTGGATTCTGGAAAACTGGTACTTCATCATTAAGAATTATGTTTATCTTTACTTCTGTTTCTTTCGTCTTTCTGGGTTCATAATTTTCCACTATTTCTTTTACTTCTTCCCTGATTTTCGGATCGGCGATGTGCCTTGTTGACACCTCTGGTTCTGGTTCAACTTGGGCGTTGATGGAGAGAACTGTCTGCCATCCTGGATCATCTATTTGTACTACAATTTCCTTCATTTCCTTTTCTTCTAGCGATACTACTTTTGCAGCTCTGTGTCTTAACCTCACTTCCGCCAAGTCTGTTAATTCTACCCCCACAATGACATTGTAAGGAATGTATTCATCAGGCACGACATGAAATACAAAGTCGAACTTCATTTCATCGATTTCTATTTCTGTTGTAAATCGACCTATTGTTTTATTATCTTTAGAATTTGCACCGTCAAATACAATCTTCTTGAGTTCAAGCTTTGGTGCTCCTAAGCGCTGGTATTCACTGAAACGTACAAGATGTAGATCACTTCCTGAATCTATGCAAGCTGTAACATCTTGGCCCAACATCTTGATGTCCTTTGGAATCTTCCGCTTTGTAGCTTCAACTGCGTCCACTCTTGCTCTAGACTCTGTATTGGTTGAGCTAGATTTCTTCACCTCAGTAGTGTACTCACTAGATATGTGGCCAAACCTATCGCATTTGAAACACTTCCTTCCCTTTTCCTTGTCTGGGCAATCTCTGCTGAGATGGTTCTTATTACCGCATACGAAACAATGTTTAGGCTTCACAATCACTCCATCTTTTCTGTCCGTCATCTTGTCCACTGCTATTCTCTTTGGTTTATCATTGTTTGACGGTCGTTGGATACTTCTGTGAGATTTTCCGCTGTTCTCTTTTTGTGTTTCATATAACTGAAGTTTTTTGCGAAATTCTTTTATGGAAGATGCTCCATATAGTATCGTCTTGTTTACTTCATCATCTCGTATACCATCTATACTGTATTGAATTATTGCCTCTTCCTCAATATCAGCTTGACCTGCGATCTGTAT
>NW_014333169.1:48933-76791 GCF_000341935.2 Cephus cinctus | reverse complement strand
GTGAATTCTTCGATCAATTCTTTCTTCAACTTAGTCCACTTTTCTGCCTTGCTATCATAATCAACAAATAATTTAGCTGAACCTTCTAATACCTGCTTACAGTATACGAATTTGTGTGTATCCGACCATTGGCATACTTTTGCTATTGTTTCAAACGTTAATAGCCATCGTTGAATGTTTTCACCTTTATCTCCAGTAAACACTGGTAGTGACTTCTGAGCTTCCTTGAGTGACATCAATGATTTTATCTTCTTATCAGCGTTCTTTTTTCCTCTCTGCAAGGTTATTTCTACTTCTTCATCTTCGCTATCGTCGGTCGTAGTTTCTTCTGTGCTTGTTGCTTCTTGATCTAGTGCTCTTTGTAACCGAGCCCTTAATTCTGATTTTTTACCTGTCACTTTGCTACTTCGCTTGCGTAGTTCTTCTTTTAGTGCAGCGGTACGTAGAGTTTTCACATCGAGTTCCTCTTCTTCTTCTTCTTCACTACTTGCTTCACCTTTACCAGGGACGTCATCGCCTTCTTCATCATCTTCATCGTCGTTTGCTGCATTTTTAGACTTCTTTTGTTTTCCTTATCCACTTCTTTGTTGACTATCCCCGCCATCTTGCTTGTTTTGTGCATCTTTCATAAGTGCCTTACGCAGTCTGTCAGCTAAGACTGGCTTGGTACCCTTGATAGAACGTCCTAATCGTTCCAATCTTTCTCTTAGTTCTTCGACTTCAAATGTATCCACTTCTGTTATTGCCTCTTCTATGCCGTCAGTCATCTTTGCTGTCTTCGTAGCCTTCACTGCACAACTTGTAATTTCGTCTTTTGGCCGTCTGCCTGTCACTCGTTGTACCGACATTATAACAACTTCACTACTTAGACTACACTTCTTTCCGACTTGACACACAATTCACAAGTACACTGCTATTCGTTGCAATCCCGGACGAGCCCCCAATTGTAGGGATTGAATAATATAAGCAGTTATTATCTTGTAAAATCTAACGTTTCTTTATTAAAGGAAAAAATAACATTGAGCGTCAAAGAATACTATAACGTATCTCCTTTTCGTTTTTCTCTTTCTCCGCGCGCACTCACTACTCGCTCGCCTTTTTTTCTTCTACTGTCTCCACGACGTCCCCACTCTTCTCTCCTCCCCACTCCTTGGTCCTTCTAGACCCTTCTGGACTTCGACACCCCCACTACTGCACCTGCTGGGTCCTACTCTATTACTATATCCGACATATGTGTATGTATTGAAAAGGGCTGCGATTGCAACAGTATCCCATAACGGCTGCACCGCCATTGATAAGGAGGATACGGTTCACTAATTTTGCTTGAAAAACAAAGGGATGCCACTCCAACAGAAGCCATGAGCCCCGCAATTTGAGTCTTGCAAATGAAAGGGGATTGACACGAAGAAAAATTTCATAAAACATTAACGCACGTAAGTGACTTTATTTTTTTGTTTCTACCCGACTAGAAAATTAAGCAAGGTTCCGATGAGGACTGGATCTGGCATACCTGATTAGGTGACCAGATCCTGATAAGGGTTCCTGATCAGGCCCTGATAATACGTGTAACGCAGGTACATCACAGGAACCTTATCACGCCTAACTAACCTAATGTCAACTTCAGGAACATAATCAGATCCTGAGTGGGTCTGAAATCCGGTCCACATCAAGTATAGTTCCCATATAGCAATTCCATATACATTTCATACGTATGTACATCATATTTACCCGCATATCTTATGAACGTTGAAATGATATACAGGTAGCATTCTTTTGAAAATATCGTAGATATTCGAATAATTTAGTGTAACGTATTAGGCCTTGCCTTAAAGGGGTAGGATGATTCCTGCAAATTATAAAACGTTTGTTGATTCCAAGAGTTTGATATCAAGGCATTGCGGGAGATTGGACTTTCATAATTCTATAACAAAGTTTGGAGCATATCGGCTCATTCACCCACTGTTGCTTGCGGGTATGCCTGTCCCTCTGGTGGCCGATAGCTGTATTACGCCGCTTGGCAGTGGGCCTTACTGTGCGGCTCCTTCTGTCAGTGGATGGTTTGGAAACGTTGCATTAGAAAATTTATTTCACAGATAAAAAAAAAGTGTTCTAACAAGTTCATTCAGGTATTTTTTTTTTCTACGTGATTGAAACCCTTTTAAGATTATTGTTTTTAAAAATCAGTGTTCTTAACCCTGACGTATGTACATACAATGTGTTCTGAATATTTATGCATGTATACATAACATAATTGTGACGTTCCGTCCCTATACCCCCCTATCCTCCATCCTTTTTCCTTCCCAATCATCCATTCTCGATGATGGATACTCGAAGAGCCCCACATAAGAGTGCATAGCGCACTGTGGACGTGCATAACAGCACCTGAGAGAACTCCTCAAATCTTAGAATTCCTCAAGAATCCTATCAAACCTCTCACAGCGACGCTGATAAAGGAAAGGGAATATAGGACTTTTAAATCTCTAATATTGCGTAATTCCCTTGAAACTAGTCACAGCGACAGTCATGAGGAAATAATATTAGAAATTATTACTTTTAATATTCTTAGAATCCGAAATACAGTCGACCGACTGAAATAAAAACAAACAAGTGCCTAGACGCTATAAGCCGGCACACGTCAAACACAATAGAAATACGAGTAAGCCGATACTTGAAGAAAGCGCTAATCCAATTAGTCAAATCAAATCGAATTATATAATAAATCAAAATATTGAATCCAAAAAGCGACGTTAACGCCTCGGGAGGATATAAATCGTTATCCCCACTATATTTAAGGTATGCCTATCGAGGATATAAGCAGCGGCTTCCTCGATAGGAGAACTCGCTTGTGTCGTGTCAATTGTTAAGAAACCTGCACTCCTTAAAGAGTTCCTGCAGCGACGTCATGCATGACGCTGTCAGCAACTATCCAGAGTCCACATCACCAAAAACCCTTCCAAAGTGAAGATACAGCGAATGGAGGTCATTGTGATCATCCGTGGGTTCTGATCTTTGCGATATTTATTTCCCATTGGATCACAGTCTTCAGATGCATTGTGCACTCTTCTGTATTGTGGTTCCAGCTACCTCTCTCCATTCCAAAAGGTTAGCAGAGAGAATACGTAAACAAAAACACTTCTTGTCGCCTACGGTACGGCAATGTAACGAGAGACAATTGTAAGTATGTGTATGTGTCTTAGAGAGCAAAATAGAATATTAAGGATACCTAGTCTGTAATCTACAGGACAATATATCATCATCGTTTTATTTTAAAATTCACGTGTCTAATTACTTCTAAAGACGCCTGCCCAGTGCACAAACCCTGTAAAAAGTCTCGTGATTCCCAAGTCTCCAAAATCACAAATCGTCTCAATATAGATGTATGCAGAAAACATATCCATAGAATATACAAGATATATTTTTTGTATTATGGACCTAAAACGAATATACAAAGAATATCTCATGTAATGTGGGGTGTGATTACAGAAGCATCTGGTCGGGAAACCGTATACGTTCATTATAAGATCCTGTGACGCACTGGACCTCGTAGAGTGGTCCAGGGTCTCGCAAATGCAGCTATCTCAATAACACGGGAGAGGGGGGAGGGAATCGAAGAAAGGGGACACGGGGTAGAATAGAAAGAATATAATTAACAATGCCAATGAAATACAAAGAAAAGAACAGAAAAGAAAAGAAAAGAACATATAGTCACGCGTGCACTCACTCGGGAGCACGCGGTGTCGGAGGGCTTTAAATGGGCTTGGTGGGAAGGGGGTCGGGGAACGGAGGGGAACAATATCTGGGCGCCAGCTACGGTCACGGTGTAGCACCGACGAGTGACCCCGAGGGGTCCTCGTTTGTTTACTTTACGGGATATGGCACGGCTAGCGGAGGGAGAGGTGAGGGGGGTCTCAGGGAAGAAGGTTCTCGATCGCAAAATGGCTTCTTAAATATTACCTCGGTGGGAACGCGAAAAAGGAAAGGGCTGAGGGTTGTCGGGGAGGGACGCAAGATACTAAGATTAGGGCGCCCGCAATATACCACGGGCCTCGAGGTGGTGGGCGGAAGGCCTGTCGCAAATACAAGGAAACTATCAGAAGGCTAGGCCACGTGGGCCAGCTCGTGGACGTCCTGAAGGGACTTACAAAATCTACAGCGCAAATTCTAAGAGGGCGATGGGGAAGGGATGTAGATAGGAAAAATTCAAGCACACTGTACTCACACCAGGCGCTCGTACAAACTGATAATCCAGTAACACTTCGTACGCACTCACTCACTGTACAGTTCTCTATAAGTAATTCGCACTCGCTACTCTCGCTTGCAATCCCTGGCTCGAAGTGTCGTGATTTCCGTCGTCCTGGCTCTCGTGGGCCTCCAGGGCCTCGTTGATTGGCTGGGGCTGCTCAGCTGAGAGGGCTACGTGCTTCGGCATTGGCTGACAGTTCCGGCATGGCACGGCATTGGTCTGGTTCAAATCGGCTGTGTTGCCGGGCCTTCCAGGGCCTCGTTACGGCGGCACGCTCACAATAATCCTCAAATTGCACTCGTTCGCGCACTCAATCTTCGCATTCGCACTCTCGCAATACACTCTTGTCTCGCTAGTAGCCTGGCTCGAAGTGATAAGATTTTCCGGTGTTCTGGCCCTCGTGGGCCTCCAGGGCCTCGTTCATTGACTGTGGCTGCTCAGCTGACAGGGCTACGCGCTTCGGCATTGGTCGGCAGTTCCGGCACGGCAGGGCATTGGTTGGCTTCAAATCGGCTGTGTTGCCGGGTTTTCCAGGGCCTCATGTCGGCGGCACGGCGCTGGCTTTGCCGGCACGCGTGCTGGCTGCGCGCGCCGGTCAAGATGGCGGCCTCGAGGCCTGTCAAACTTCTCCCGGGCACGTCCGCGGTCTCGGAGGGAGAGGGCTCCGCCGCTGTCACACGGGGCTTTTTCCTGAGCGTGTGACGAGACTGCACCAGGGCTGCATGTATTGGTGGTGATGGTAATGGCGGGGCATCCATCCCACGGGCGACTCGGTCTGCTGTTCCTCCTGCCCATGCCATCCCTGCCTTCCGCTGCCTCGGCGACGTAGCCGCTCTCGCGGTCCATCCAGGGATGCTGGGTCCTCGTGGCAGGTCCACGGTGATGTCCTTGTTGCTGGTGCTGGTGGTTGGTCCTCGGAGATGGTCCTCGAGCCAGTGCCCTACGGGGGAAGGGAAATGGAGGCAGGGAGGGAGGGGAGGACGGAAGGGATCTTATCCTTAACGTAATGGCTAAAACATCTAACTACACGCAATTAACAATACTTAAAAATAAAACGCAATACTCGAGGCCTATGGGACCCCGAGCCAGGAGGCGGAGGGGAGTCTGCAGTAACATTTTTGTTACAATCCATATAAGACTTTACGGTTTTTGACACTATTTCTGTAATCCCAAAGGGACATGATCCTCATATAATCCTTATCGAGACGTGGCTAGGCATGCCTGGTAGGTCTTTATTTCCGTAGATATCAGACAATCCTGATTCGGACTCGATCAGGATAACACGAGGCATGTATTAATGAGGCATGCCTTAGCTCTGCCAGATCAGGTCCTGATAGTACTTCGGGCATGCCCGATCAAATTTCTAGTCGGGTACAACTTATATGACCATAGAAATGGAGCCAAAGAGCAGTACCGTCCATCGCCTCTATAGGAAATATACGCCGTCATTACAAGGGAAAAGCCAGACTTCCACAAGGCCAAGCCACTACGTTGTGGTCTCCCACTGAGTCTTTGTTATTGCGTAGAAAAATTATACCATTCATAGATCTTACTCCTTCACGTAGATGTGCCTTAACGAGAAGATTTCGTGTCAATGACTCTAGCGTGACTTCTATCGATTATCATAAACCCTTGATGAAGAACGATGACTGAAATCATACAATTATAAATAATTTTCATAAGACGATGTCGCTCCATCACCACGGGCTTTGTAAGCGTAAAGCACATCTTATTAGGATGAATAATATCACTAGCCGCCAACTTCGGACAATCCATGTATTGACGATATAATCCTCCGTCTAACAAGTTAGTCGCCTGTCGCACTTCGCCTTACACACTAGACGAACAAGAGTCATAATATAATAAATCCATAGTAAAGGGTAAATGTATGGGCCAACCTTTGGTATATATATTCATTCTCTTAAAACATATTAATGTACCTTTAAGGTCCTTTTTAATTGGTTCTGTATAGTTTCGAAAAGACTCATCTTTATCCGAAAACCATAACAATCCGTGAAATATCAACTTGGCCATAACGAGGAAAATTACCTTTGGAGCGACGATTATCATTTTCAGTGCAGAATCGATTGGTGGCTTATTCCTAAATCAACGTATCCAATCAGCGTATATGTAATAAGTCTAGTATAAAAAGTAATGTGTGGGTTATGTGTGTAGGGTTTTTCTAAACTAGAGGTTGGCAACGCTAGAGTCGAGACTCGGTTTCCTGTTCGCTAGCTATCTATATAAGTTCAGGGTAGTTAACTAGTCACGTTTACATAAGCAGTTCTTTGTAATTCAACAAGTGGTCATTAAATATTTATTCTGTATTCTGGATCAGTGTTAATTATTTAACAAATAACCAATAATGTGTGTGTGTAGGTTATGAGTCATCTGTGAATAGTTGTTTTGGCTTTGTAATGCGCGATAGGGTATAAACGTTCTATTTTCAATTGTCTTCTACGAGTTGGTGACCTTATTGCAAAACGTAAAACTCATAGAGCATTAATCATTAACATTTTGATAGATCCATCGGCTAAATAAAAACCGGAAAAGAAGGATAAATTACAGCTTATCATTCGAGAATCCAATTAAAATAATACGCATTATCGTGTCTTAGCAGAGCACTAGTTTCAACCCAACGGGAGGATGACTCATAGCCAACATAAGGACGAACGCTCCCGGAATTATTAATTCATTCGTTTATTCCCGCTCCGTTCGTGTGGATATTATTACTTTATTAGCAAGAAAATTAGTAGAGATTACTGATAAAACCTAGCGGCATTTCTAGTCCTGGGAGAATGTGTCGATCGCTTCACTTATTTTGATTTTGATCTATTGAAGGCTTTCTGATCCATTTTCATCTCACCCTAAGGTTCTCCCTTCAGGGAAGAAAAAAGTAACTATAAGTTATATCTAATTAGAAGTTACAAGGGTTGTTGCACTTGTCTAAAAATGGGGAAACCAAGGAAAATTATTGCAACAATGAGAATTTTACGCCGAATGATAATTTATATAAAGTAAGTGGAACCTTGACCACATGGTCATTATGAAGTAAAGAACACATCTAGTGGGATAGAAGGTTAGAGGAAAACTTTCCTTTTATTGAAATCAGTGGAGTCGTGATCCACCAGAATTTAGAAATCGCTATCGGTTCTCGATCTGAGAGTTTGTGATAGGTGACAAATTAAAAGTGCATTCAGTCTACATCGTATCCAAACAAATGTAGGACAGAATCTGTTCCCGGAACTTCTCTCAATGAACTCCATCGTTCACGGCGCACGCAATGCTTATTTGTCACTCCTTTCATTGTGAAAGCAGCCTAAGAGATGCGGGTTGTATAAGTTCATGATTAAAGCCGAAGCGCTTTCTCTAAGAGTCGGTTTGGCCAGTAGGCTGGCCTTGACCAGGCAAACTCCATTCGTTTTGTGATATATTTCTCCTGATTTATCATTCTTGCTGCTTAACCATTTAATTACGAAAGTTTGAGTAAGTATAAGTATAACAGTGTCAATGTCTTATGTAAATTCTCGGTCAACTATTCACCCTCAACCCGTGATGCTGCAATGTCAGTTACCAATGTTTGCGCACCGATATAACAATACAGCGATATGATTTCGTTATAGAGTAAATATATCTAAATGTTAGTGTAGTAAATATGTAATAATTACGTACTAATGACACACATTCAAGTACGATATTGATTGTCCGCTTACAATTTATGAAAGTACCCACATAGCATGAAATATTCTTTGTATATTCGTTTTAGGTCCATAATGTGAAAAAAAATCTTGTATATTCTATGGATATGTTTTCTGTATACATGAATGTCCAGAATACATTGTATGTACATACTTCAGGGTTAAGAACACTGTTTTCAAAAACAATAATCCTAAAAGGGTTTCAATCACTTAGAAAAAAAAAATATCGGAACAAACTTGTTAAAGCACTTTTTTTTATCTATGAAATAATAGTACATTATGATACAAGTGCGGAAAGTTGATGATTCCTGACGAGTTGGTGATTCTTGTCACACCAGTAGGAATCACCAACCCGCACGCGTATCATATACTATTTTTTGCAACAATATACGGAAAGTTCGCAGGATATGCACCAAAAAGAAGCACGAAATGGCCGATTCTTGATGAGTTCAGAGTGTACGGGAAAGTTATGATTCCCGCACACGGGAATGGACCATTTTGTGCTTGTTTTTTGGTGCACAAACTGTATACTTTCCGTACAGCGTTGCAAAATAGTACTTTGTGATACGAGTGTGAGAAAGCGAACTTTATAGGCAGGCGGTGAAGTTATTCGCACGAGCCGCCCACGAGTAACACAACGGCATGAGGCGAAGGCGAGTGCTGCTTGTGGTACGAGTGCGGCGAGTGTGACAAACTTCACAATCTGCATAAAATCTTCACTTTATTGCACCAGTATTGCATAATATTTTCTGTAACGAATGCGTGAGAAGTGCTACTTTTCGTGACTCCAAAGTGAAGGTGTGTGGTGACAGCATACGAGAACAAAACACTACGCAGTGTGAGAAGTGCGTGCGAGAAGAAAGCACTAGTGCGAGAAGTATAATTGGGCTGATATGCGCATGAGCAACCTTTTTATTGTATCCTTAGTTATAAAGCATCACTTACGCTACACTATGGAGGCACGAGAAGTAGCACTTCTCATGCACGAGTTACATAAATTTATTAATGCGACGTTCCCAAAATTCACCGAGAGAAAAGGCTGCACAGCAAGGCCCACTGCCAAGTGACGTAATACAGCCACCGGCCACCAGAGGGACAGGCATACCCGCAAGCAGAAGTGGGTTAATGAATCGATAAGCTCCGAACTTTAGTTGTTACAAAATTCTAAAAAATAGACGAAGAGGCGATAAGAGCTACTAACGTACAGCACCTAGTGGTCCAATTTATCGAATTGCTTCGATACCAAACTCCTTAGAATCAACAAGTTAATTTATATTTTGCAGGAATCCTCCTACTCCTTGAAGACAAGGCCTAATACGTTACACTAAATTACCTGAATACCTACGATATTTTTAAAAAAATGTTACCTGTATATCATTTCAACTTCCATAAGATATGCGGGTATATGTGATGTACATAATCGGCAAATACACAGGTATATAAAATGTACATTGGATGGATATAAAAAAGTGTCACCTTTACTGATACAGTTCATATACATTGTGACGTGGTGGATTTCATCCGTCTTTTCCTCGGCGGAAAATCACGCCGAAACGCGATACGGGCCTAAAAGGCCATTGCAAAGTCCAGGCAGGATCCACCGACCGCAAGAGCCTAATTGAAATTTCGATAGATTATTTTAGTATTTTTCTTTTGTTTGGCGTGTACTCTGCCGGAGTTCGAATAGGTGCTCGCTCGCCGTGCCCGTGAAGACGCGGAGAAAGAGAGAGGGAGAGCTAGCTGGAGTCTCAGGAGGAAGGGAGCTGCGGCACGCGAGGGTCGACACTCGCGCTATCGGCGGACAGCAGCTCTACTAGCCCAGGAGGCGCGCGCAAGGCGGGACAGCTTGACGTCACGCGGGAGCAACGCGCGCTACTCCGCTAGTACCCAACCACGATGATTGGAAGCAGCGTACACAGCGCCACCCGACTGAGCACCACTACCGATCCCTATGGCATAGCGCCCATCGTTAGTTTGCGCATAATTATATTTCCGCGAGTTCGGAATCCAGGGACGCCTGATGGACCCTCGCGCGAGAACGAATGTTACTCTTCGTAGGACCGAGATGTATGAATTGTCCACAAGAGATGAGGAAAATTATTAATTGTCGCGATGACATATTTGAAACTGGCGCGTGGCGAAGACGCTGGGTTGAAGGATTCGTCCGCAGGGCGAATCGGCGCCCATTAGCCTAAAGGGAGGGGGTGCTATCCTTCACGCGAAGACAAAGCGCGTGAAGATGAGATTCCTGCTTGGACACGCGAAGACGTTAGACGTTTTGTTGATTGGAATTGTTGAGTACGCGAGTGCACAAAGTGCCGGTGGGCTGTCGACTGAGTTTTCTTGGATTACGCGACCAGGGAACCACACGGTAAGCGAGGATATCTGACTTTTGTGAGCGACGTAACTTCGTGCAAATTGTGGTATCGGATTTTGTTGTTTCTCGTAAGTTTTGACCGCGCGTGTAACGGACACGCGGAGGGAAGATCCCTCACCCTCGAATTAGACCAAGGCACGAAGGTCCGTCGACCGGCAGGGTTCACTGTTAGAATTGTCGTTGGATCTTATTATTGAATTGGAACTTTTTTTACGTTATCCATAGTGTTTCTTGTCGTCCGCCCATCAGGCATTTATAACTTTTGATTTTGTAACGCGTAGAACGCGTGCAGGTCCTTGACTGTCGGTTATCGTATTTTGGCAAACGCGGATTAGCCGTGTGACGATTTTCGTTTTGTAATTCGTACGGTACGCGAAGTACCCGTTACTATTCTTTGATTGTACTTTGGTTTTGTCCTTTCGATCCATATTAATTACTATTTCTCGTGTAAATAATTACTTCGGTCTTGTACAAAATCGCCGCGCTTTGCGCCGCTGATTTTCTATAATAAACCGAACCATTTATTTAAGATCGAAGTGTCCGAATGATTTTGTGTGTCGCGTGATTGTCTGACCCATCCGACCTATTGTTTCGAACCCCGACGCCTCCGCGTAGCTGAGTTAGCCCCTGGGTTGCCTGGAACGCGTAGGAATCGCGTAAAGTTGTGCGCCGGTCGGTCTTGCATTTTCCGGTGAGGTCGATCGCGTAAAAATACGTCACAACTTTTTGATGGAGTGATGGACTTAGATCAGGGGTACATCGAGGGTCCTTTCACGCCGTCAGCTCCCGAATTTCTAACCGACCAGGAGAGGGCTGAAAAACGCGCGCTGCTGGAAGAGCAATGGTCTCTCTCCAGGCCCAATACTCCGTTCACCCCACTGACGAAGGGGGTGAGGGGCCGAGGGCGACTGTTGCCTAAAGAGGCTGCTCGAGCCAGAAATCTGAGGCCACGGGAGTTCGGTGCTGAGCCACTGTTCCCCCCGGAGGTGGCGCGCCGCGTCCAGGAACCACCACCTACGCCGCCGCTGTCGGACTGTGGCTCGCTGTATGATTATCCGAAGGGAAGGACCAGGGTGGTCCATGTCACGGCCGAAGGGAAAACTCCGCATCAAGGAGCCTTGCCACCAACGGATCGGCACTGCCGGAGTTGTTGGGCGTACAGGCATCGATACTCCCAGTGCTCCCAGCCACGCACTCTCTTCTGCTACGGGTGTGGCAGATGGGGCCTGACACTGCGAAGGTGTTCGAAATGCGCCTATCCCTATCTCTTGGGCGAGCGCAAACCGTCTCCGTACAATGCGCCTGTGAACAACGGATTCCCGGGCTAGCCTTCCACTTCCTGTCGCGTTCATCCTTTCCGCGGGCTAGATTGAAGGAGGGACCTCTACGTAGATTACGCCTCCCGCTGTTGCGGCATTACAAATTTCTTTTTTGTCTCTTTTTTTTGCCCAAGCCATTAGTTGCACGGTCAAATCATCTGCATTTGGGCCTTCTTGTTGGGACATCTGTTCCTTTTCTTTTCTTTGAGGTTCCGCTCCTTTTCTCTGTCTCGCTTCTTGTGACTTTCTTTTTTTTTCCTCTTCTTTTTGTTCCGAAGAAAAATCCCTCTACCCAGTATTCGGCTCCCAGGCTTTCTTGTGGTGCTCCGGATATTGTACTTTTTTTCTCTCTCTGACCTAGTTTAATAAATATTGTTCGTTGCTTCGGCTAATTCTGTTTCTCTCTACTTCACGCTAACCTGCTGTCTATGCCGCATCATTTTGTGCCGTCGATGTTGTAATCTAGTGACGTTTTGAGTGTCCTGTATTGTCGAATACTTAGCGAGCAACTTCTATATTAGTTAATTGGTGAAAAATCGGAGTACGCCTTTGCGTAGAATAGCGATCCGCTATCCGTACTATTTCTTTAGCGGTTGATCTCTTAAACGAATCTGTAAATTGGTGGTTGAATTGAATTAATGAAGTTCCCTTCAGGAGCGCTTTTGAATAAGTTTATTGGGTAAAGACGATTCCAGATAACAATTTGTTTTTCTTTCCATGTTAGTGTCGCGTCCTAATGTTGGGAGCTCTTCCCGGCACCATCCGCCATTTCGCGTTACTATCATCTTCTTTTACTGACTTCGTCAATTGGGTAGCGAAGGGCTTTGCCGCCGGTAGGCCTCCACTAAGGAGGGTGAGTTGTGACGTGAATTTTTGACAATCCACGCCACAAATGACCCGCAAGAGTAGGGATGTAGGAATTAACTGTTTACCACTCCAAACGTCAGTCCTAGGTTAAGGCGCACAGATTCCTTAGTATTAAGTAATCCGCCTGTCATCCGCTTTAATGTTTCTTTGCTTGGTTTTATTTGCATACTGCTTGCTTTCTTTTTCTTTTTCTTTCTTTGGATAATGTATGACGCTTTGGTGAGACCGATTGGTGTGTGAGCTGGTGGAACGACGCCGAACAACGGGGGTAGTGAGGAAAGAGGCGCTGATTTTTGGTGACCCTGGGAGACCGACTGCCGCCGTTCCACGAGGAGGGGCTGCTGCATCCAAGGAATCAGGAGAGTTCCACAGTACCCGGGATGGGGCTCATGTTTTCGTCTGCCGGCCGTCCAGCTGGGACGCCCTACGATCGACGTCGCCGTCGCCGCCGACCAGGAGTTGACGTGTCCTCCTCGTCCTGCCGCGGGGCCGCGAGAATATCTACGGCGGCATCATGCCGATGTATGGCCGGAGATAGAGAGGGAGAACAGCCAGCACCGCGGACTCCCGCGCTCCCTGGCCTACGAACAGACCGCAGCACTAAAAGACTCCCGAACGTGCCGCCGACAGCTTCGTGACCAGCGATGATCCTCACCGCGAAAAATCCCTTAAGCAATACGTTCGAAGTTCGATGTTTTGTGACGGTTCCGCCAGCGCCTAAATAATGTAAATAGTGGGGGTCAAGAGGTCTCGAGCTCAGTGAAATTGAGATAGTACTTCACTTACGTTTGGAGCTTCTTAGCAAGTGGTCTATTGTAGTAGGGAAAGTAGTCAGCTTAGGCGAGAGAAAAGAAAGGAGTATCTATAAAATAAAAAGATAGAAGGAAGGAAGGAAGGAAGGAAGGAAGCCCTTCTGGCCCTTCCGGACTGCGTATCTCTACTTTGCCGCTACGATATTTTGTGAGACCCTTGACTACCATTATAAATTGGCGAAATTATTTCTTGGTGTTAGCGAAAATTTACCGTTAAGGCCTTCTGCCTCAACGGAAATATCTCCGATTTTGAGAGTCCCGATGTGAATGTCTTTCCGCATCGGGCTAGCAAAAAGGACGATAGTGCTGGGCTTTGCGATTTTAATTTAATTAATTAAATTTTCTGTTTGTTTGATTTTTGCCGCACGAGGCCCTAAAGTATGTTCTATGCTGGAATCTGTCTCTAAATTAAGTTTTCATCTATAGTCAAATCTTTCAGTAGCGCCGCGCTTTTAGGCGATATTTCATGATTTTATAATTTATTGATGTCTCGCATCTTCTAGTTGCCGCGTATGGCTTGTAGATTTTTCCAAATTATTTGGTGACTGAATATTGAGCGCCCCTCTGGCCCAACAGAATATTAGAAATCCTTTGTTCGCGAGATACACGCTCGACTCTCGCGGCGACCTCGTGTGTTTTCGCCAGCCGTTTTTGCCGTTCCTTCTTAACACGGCCAATAAATAGCCACGATTAGTATTATGAAGTAAATTAATAGTATCAAAAAGAGGTAACACAGGCAACTATAGGATGATTTTAGTTATAATCATTATATTCTATGCTCTCGCTATTTATGTGATTTCTTCGTGTTATCTATTCTGTATTTTGTATTTGTCGCGTGCTTTTCTGTTACTTTTCGAATCTCCGGGTGCCGCGATTAACTCTTTCCTATTCGCGTAAAACTCTGGTAAAAACTAGAGAATTGTAGTCGCGATTTCGCCGGAATCTTTGTTCGTGATTCCTATTTATTCATGTGTTCTTTTGCGCTCGTGATCAGTCCTATTTATCTAGCGCCGTTTGTGAAAATATAAGAATAATCGGTTTAGTTAGTTCATTATAGTTAGTTTATTTTCTCCGGAAATTATTCGAAAGTCGAATTGCTAGGGACGGCCCTGTGCCGCGAGCGCGTACGAGCCTCACCGCTCCCCGCGGATCCACGCTACGCTCACGCCAGCAAACTCGCCGACCTTGACGCTCACGCGTGCACCGTCAACCGCGCTATAGCCGCCGTGCTACTCCATGCGCAGCGCCGTAGATCGCTGTAACCTGGCTCGAAAAATTATTATAAATCATTTTTGAGACTATTGTCCAATATTATATGTCCGATTGATGTTGAGTGGATGCGTTCCGCATTTTTAGTGTCGTTGGCGTTAATCTTTCCGCGTTAGTTTAAGTCAAGTCTATATTGTAATCTTTCCGCATTTCAGTAAATTCATTTGAGCGTACCATTTAGCTTGGAGAACCTTTCATCCTTAGAATCCGTAGATTTTGCCTTCTTGAATTATATAGAGTCACCGCTTCTGATTTCGTTAGATAAATTAATTGGTAGATTAAATTGCTTAGGACTCTCTCACGGGTATTTGTTCTAATACCTGCTTATATTTAGTTGCGCTTTTCTCTCCGTGTTTAAGTAGATTTATTTGAGTATACTATTTAGCTTTGCGATCTTTTCGTTATTACAATCCGTATATTTAACATCCTGAATTGTATAGAGTCACCCTTTCGAACTTCAATAGATATAAATAATTGGTAGATTTTCTTACTTATGTTTCTCCGCTTGCTCTTAATTCTTTTACTTGCTTATCTCTACTCACGTTTTTCTTTCCCCCTGTATCTTGTAGTAATTTCCTTAAAATAACTTCTATTTAGTTTATATAGAATCTTTTTCTTGGCGTGTTACTTTATCATAAGACTTTTGTTACTTTGGATTTATTTGCTTTGCACCGTTCTGGGTTGATGCTTTATTCCGCCGCATGTTTTTGGCTTAAGTGAACTTTCTTTTGGCTATTTTTCTAATTGCTTCTGACTGCTGATTATCAAATATAGCTTTGGTGCGTTCAATTAATAGTGTGCTTTTTTCTGCTTTATACTGCTATTCCTCTGTTCCCTGCCTGAACGCCACGACGCTTCCGACTAGGTAGCCACCGGACAGGGCATTTGGTGCATTACTGTTTAGCGACTCTCTCTCCTCCGCTGCTTAATGGACATCTTACGGATCGGCCGTTGTCCCTTGGTGAATCTCGTATTGAGGTTAGGTTTACTGACTTTGCGAACGGGTGGCACGTTTTAGGACCGTTGGCGTCGCCCCCGGATCCGTTAATTTCTTAGTGATAATTTTGTGAACGAGAGACCCGTCTTAGGTTGTTGGCGTGGTGCGTGGTCCTTGCTTCCGTAGTATTCGTGTTTAGTTTTAGTGTAAGCCGGCCTTTTCCGAATTGGGTAAAGTATTTAGTGACAAAGAGAGTGTGTTGCACTCGTGGTACTCCCGCGAGGGATACCTGGCGCCCAACCCGTGATTTCGTGTTGGTGACAGGAGGTAAAGAGAGAGGACCATTGCGGGTTGTTTTCGTTAACGGGAGATCTAGTGGCCATCGATTGGTTGATTTCATTTTTGGGTTGGTTTGGGAAAATCTTAGGTAACCAAGTTTGGCGCCTAACGTGGGGCACGGAAAAAAAAGATCTTACGTTGCAAAATATATGTAGTTAATGTAGCTGTACTATTTTGTATGTATATCGAATGTATGTTTTTGGATAGATTTTTCGGATTTTCGTATATCTACATACAGTGAGGACAAAAAGTCTACATACACTGCAAAGTAAAAACGAAAAAGTGAAAAAAAAGAAATTCATATAAAAGCACTAAAAGAAAAAAAATCGGCAATGGAGTTCGAACCTTAAACTATTTATTTATGAAAAATAGTTACAAATATGATTGAAGATTACTTATAAAATAAGGTATTTCTACGCCAAGTCTGGAAAATCGCGGCCAAAAAGTCGTCGTACACTAAGAGAATTTGTTTATTGTCTGATGAACAACGCGATCATCAATATTTCGTTGGACCCCCTTTAGCTTTAATGATGGCTTGAAGTCTACGTGGCATAGAATGAATCAATTTTTTAGTGTAGGAAGATGGGATTTTCGACCATTCTTCGCGAAGAGCGATTTGCAAATCATTTTTATTGGAAATTTTTTTATCGTGAATTTTTTTTTGTAGATAATCCCATAAGATATTTCTTAAGATATTTTGGGGTATTATAAAGTATCCACATTCTTGTATTCCATGCGCTGTGATTCGGGTCGTTATTTTGCACGAACACCCAATCGTTATTTAGACTCATTTCTGTAGCACTTGGCCGAAGATTTTCTTTCAAAATCTTGATGTACATCTTGTGGTCCATAATCCCATTAATGAAAGCAAGATTTCCAACTACAGAACCACTCATACAACTCCATACCATGACTGATCCCCCACCATGTTTCGCCGTAGGAATTAAACTTTGTGTGTCAAATTCGGTGTTCGGTTTTCTCCACACTTTACATCATCCACCAGTCTCAAAAATATTGTATTTTGACTCGTCGGAAAAAATTACACGTTCCCAGAAGTCGATTGGCTTATCTTTGTACTCTTTTGCAAATCGCAAAAGAGTACAAAGTACTCTTTTTTTCGTTTTCTTTACTTATCCAACACTTCCTCCGAGCGGGTCTACCATGATACCCCGATGTATACAATACGTTTTTAACTGTACTGTGTGATATACTGACTCCACTTACATTAGTTATGTCTTGCAGTATTTGAGTGCTGGTTATTTTTGGATTTTTCTTAACTAAATTAGTTATTTTTCTACGCACACGATCAGTTAGTTTCGTCGGACGTCCACTTCGGGGTTTATTATGCCGCGTGTACGACGACTTTTTGGCCGCGATTCCTCGGGCTTGCCGCAGAAATACTTTTTTTTCTAAATAATATTTAATCATATTTGTAAATATTTTACATACATAAATAGTTTAAGGTTCGAACTCCATTTCGGATCTTTTTCTTTTACTGCTTTTATATGAATTTCTTTTTTTTTCACTTTTTCGTTTTTACTTTGCAGTGTATGCAGACTTTTTGTCCTCACTGTATGTATATTGTAACGTTCGTCGATAGTGCTATTTCGTACGCTCCTTATGAGTGTACGAAATGGGATGTAGGTAAGTGCTCGGGGCTGGCGTCTTTAAGAATGTAGTCGACACAGGTTGGTAAAGTAAAATAAAATAACAAAATTTTATTAAATAATCGATAATCGGTACAACAGTTTTATAATCGGTGTCAATTACCCAGTCTGAATCAATTGTCGGTATTGTAGGAAAAGGATTGTCTAGGAGTCGTCTTATGTTTGTTTTCTATCCCTATCTCTCTTTGACCTGTATGTGAGGTACAGAGGATCTGCCTGTATTGGTTCTATAGCCCTAGTGGCGCTTTTCCTATCTATTGGCTATGGCACTGTGTGCGACGCATCTACTAACGGCGCGGATGATAGATTACACAAAATGGCGATAACTAATGTTTCTGAGGTAGATCACGGTGGTGTCTCCTCAGAACTTTGACAACTTTTCTACGTTGAGGTCTAATCGGAATAGCGAATGCTAATATTCCATAGCCTTTCGACACAATTACGGACTATGTGTTTTTCTGACACGGCTATGTTCTATCCCGGAGGATATAAATTGAGCTTATTGGTTTAATGACTCTAAATGCGGGATCCTGACGGATTTAAATTTACGCTGAGTTACTGTTCTTTCGCGATACTTATCGACGACTTTTGACTTCGTCTGTTTGAATGCTTAATTTCATCTGAACTGTTGTATTTAACGAATTGTAATCCGATATTTATTAGCGAGAAGCGCTAATCCTCTATCGGATTATTTTGATATTACTTTCCGCGGCTTTACTTTCGGGAGACGTTTTTCATCTATCGGCTAGTGTTGACACTAGCCGCGTGTCCTTGTTGTCTATTTGTAACGAGTGCGCTCACAGTACAGGAGTACTGAGAGGTTGGTCGTTTTGTCACATTACAATATATGAAATGTATTGGAAATTTATGTTACATATACAGGGTGAGGCGTTTATAGTGACCCAGGCAATTTTCTCCCGAACGAAGCGAGATACAAAAAAATGTTCGATACATTAGTTTCATGGCTTCGAGGGGGACACAAGATGGCGTCTTTCAATTTTTTCCTAAATCAAAGTATCAAGGTCATTTGAGGGTCAACTTTGGTTTTTTAAATGAGATGGTGTATTTTTTGTTATGAAAATCAAAAGAGCATTCAATTCCAGGTCTCAAAGTACTGGTATCGGGGACACAAGATGGCGTCTTTCAATTTTTTCCTAAATCAAAGTATCAAGGTCATTTGAGGGTCAACTTTGGTTTTTTAAATGAGATGGTGTATTTTTTGTTATGGAAATCAAAAGAGCATCCAGGTCTCAAAGTACTGATATGCTATGGTGTCAAAACTAAAGGATCATGGGATATTAATGGAAATAGAAAAAAAAATGGGTTTACTTTTTAATGGCGCATACGTTGCGGGGGGTTCTTTCGATGAAATTTCACAACAAATGTTCCAAATGTTGGCCATTTACTTCGATGCATTTTTGATAACGTCGAATGTAAAAACGTTGCACTGCCAATAGAGTGTCATCCTCGATGTTGGCAGAGGCATCAATGATGCGCTGGCGCATGTTGTCGCATGTCGTCGGTACTTTCTTGTAAACTTTTTCTTTTATGTATCCCCACAAAAAAAATCTGGAGACGTCAGGTCCGGAGAACGGGCAGGCCAATGAACAGGTCCTCGACGTCCTATCCAGCGATCGGCATAATCTCGATCCAATATTTCACGAGCTTGAAGCGAAAAGTGAGCTGGACATCCATCATGTTGATACCACATATTGCATCGTTCCAGAAGTGGTATGTCTTCGAGCAATGTTGGAAGCACTCGATCTAAAAAGTCCTTGTACTTCTGTCCGGTGAGTGTATCTTCAAGGAAGTACGGTCCAACTATGCGGTTTCGGTAAACACCACACCAAACATTTAGAGTCCACGGCCGTTGATGTTCTATTTGCCGTAACCACCTCGGAGTTTTCGTAGCCCAGTAATGCATATTGTGGCGGTTAACTTGGTTAAATTTAACTTTAACTTGTTAAATTTCATCGAAAGAACCCCCCGCAACGTTTGCGCCATTAAAAAGTAAACCGATTTTTTTTTCTATTTCAATTAATATCCCATGATCCTTTAGTTTTGAGACCATAGCATATCAGTACTTTGAGACCTGGAATTGAATGCACTTTTGATTTCCATAACAAAAAATACACCATCCCATTTGAAAAACCAAAGTTGACCCTCAAATGACCTTGATACTTTGATCTAGGAAAAAATTGAAAGACGCCATCTTGTGTCCCCCTCGAAGCCATGAAACTAATGTGTCGAACATTTTTTTGTATCTTGCTTCGTTTGGGAGAAAATTGCCTGGGTCACTATAAACGCCTCACCCTGTATATAAAGTGTACGACGCATACATACGATATACATATATCTTTTTTCTAGTTTCTATGGCCTTAGGTTATTTTCTTTACTACATTATCTGTGTCTTTTTCGTAATATTGTACATCGTTTCTACAAGCTTGTGTATATTCAGATCTGCCACTCGACTCTACTTTTGCTGGCGTCCATCTCGAACTACACGTATATATATAACTGTTCTTTTCAGGACGAAATTTTTGTCGTGTATGACCTTTACGCTTGCGTCCCGGTGTCGATGCTAAATTGTTTGTCACGAGCGCTGCGAATATCGTTAACTTGAATAGCTTCGTTCACGTGTCTCGTTGTGGACCTTGTTTCGCGTGATATTAATCCCTTTTGTTTTTCCTACATTGTTAATTTATTTTGTTAATCTGTTGAATTTTCCTAATCCTGAATAATGGGCCAATTTGTTCATTTATTATTGTTAAATTTTGGAGTTCTCAATCTCCTTTCCTATGCCCTCTGCACCTTCCCCGTCTCTCTACTTTTCCGTCCTGATCTGGTTCACCGAACCACTTTTCTCTTCAGGAATTCCCTGAATCTTCCCGTGGCACAATGGTGTAGTACCTGGCGCCCAGTAAACTTCACGTTCGCAAATTTTCTAGCTTGTATTGCAGGAGGCAAATTGGAAGTTCGAGGTCTGTGACATAGAGTCGAGTTGTTTCGATCAACTAGGATTCGATCATTTCCAAAATATCGTCACAATGTATACTTGACTTCTGATTGATGAAGTTGATTTCTATTTCGCGGTTAATTTGATGGATTCGCTTAGCACTAACTGGGGATGCTTAATATATTTATTTCTCTAAAAAGACGTAGGAGTTTACTAGACGCGTTCCATTTTACGAAATGCGTTAAATATATATACAGGGTGTGTCTTAAGCCCCGGACAAGAGACATACCGTTAGATCCGGCGTGAAAAAATAAAAATATTGGCGTTAACAAAAATAATCAATTTTAATTAGTTTATTAATTATTAAAGATTAAAGTAAGCCAAGCATAAGCACGTGAAAACTGGTAACTCCTCCTCAGTCTCCGCCCATTGGGGACAGCCAATCATTTATTTCCCCACAAAAACAGTGACCGGTGGATACGTAAACGAATATAGTAACGTAAATAAACAAAAGAATAATATTCGTTTACGTATCCACCGGTCACTGTTTTTGTGGGGAAATAAATGATTGGCTGTCCCCAATGGGACGAGACTGAGGAGGACTTACCAGTTCTCACGCGCTTATGATAGGCTTACTTTAATTTTTAATAATTAATAAACTAATTAAAAATTTTGAATATTGTTAACGCCAATATTTTTATTTTTTCGAGCTGGATCTAACGGTATGTCTCCTGTCCGGGGCTTAAGAAACACCCTGTATAGATCACGGTGGTGTGAATTAACATAAATATGAACTCAAATGTGGTGGTAATCCACGTTACCACCTCGACTTCTTTAAATTTTTGCCATTTCATCTCTAGTTAACGTATTTAGATCAGTTTATTTGTATTTTTCAGGTATCTCAGCAATAAGAGAACATTTAAAAGTCGAGTAATCATAAATATTTATTATAAAAGTTTTATAAATAAACGAATATGAAAAACCAGTAATCTTTTCGGAAAAATTAATTATTGAAAAAATTTTCTAAGATTATTTCTTTCCCGGTCAGATTCCCAAAATTCAAGATAGTGCCATATGGCGTACTCAAAATCGGAAATCCATGCAAATCTCATAACAATGTATATCTGGGGGTTCTCAGAGTCGCTGATGACGAATCCGTGGTATACATTCCATACTTTTAAATATCAGAGACATCACAAAAATGTTTCGAAATCATAAGAAAAAGCAGAAAAAATGTGGAGCTAGAACTCGTCACGTCCTCGTCGTTAGCTCTTAAGTGAGTTTTCAAATGATCAAATTTCAATTTTACATCTGTATCAGTAATCCCAAATACCATCCAAATTTATATTTTCACCAATATTTTTGCAGTTTTTCATTCCGGCGGCCACCATCTTGATTCCCCCATTTCAAATTTGAAATCTGATAAGGGATTCATAAGCAGCGAACCCAAAAACCCCCGAATATACATTCTCACCAATGCTATATTGCCGTTTTTTGTTTCGGCGGCCACTATTTGAAATCCGCCATTTTGAATTTTGAAAATCTGATAACGAATTCGTAATCAGCGACCAAATTTCATAAAAATCCGATCATTAGAAAAATGTATGCTTCACAGGGTTTAAAGTTATGTTCTAACCCTCATGGAAATAAATTATATTCGAGAATATTATATTGGAAAATTTGTTTATGTCTATGTTGAATAAATATTCGACAAAAAATATATTGGATGTAAATTCTAGTATATTTGCACTTATACGGGGTGTCTCACCTAACTTGATCACTTAAAATATCACGGTTACCTTAGATGATATGGAAAAAATATTTAAGAAAAAGTTGTTTAGTTCAAAGGGGCAAATACTCTGATAAGCATAATTTTTTTTAATTGTTTTCTTTTTGAAATTTCAAGGTCGTCAATTGTTTTGAAACGGGTCGACATATTTTCATTATAACAGTCTTATAGCTAATAAAAAAATCAAATTGAACGATGTATAATATGTTGAACTTAACGAGGACGGTAAATGAATGATTTTCAATTTCAAGGTGTATATAATATGATTGCTCCAGAAGTATTTGAAAATGTGTCTATTTTATAAATCTTTTACAATGTGTGATGTTACTCCCATGGAACAAAGTGTATAAGTTGATTTATGTAACTCATGCATGAAAAACGCTACTTTTCGTGCCTCCAAAGTATGGCGAAAGTGGCGTTTTATAACTAAGGATACGATAAAAATGCTGCACATGCGCAAATCGGCCCAATTTTACATTATCGCACTAGTACGATAAAGTAAACTTTGTTCTCGCGCGCTGTCATGAAATGCATTCACTTTTGAAGCCTTCCTTGCTCTTCTTATGGCTGCCCTCTCCAATGAAGAGATGTTCCAGTCACTTTGGAGGCACACAACGTAGCGTTTTTCATGCATTCATTACAGAAAATATTATGCGATACTGGTACAATAAAGCGAACATTATACGCAGTTCGTGACGTTTATCACACTCGCCGCACTCGTAAAACACCGTCTGCCTATAAAGTTCGCTTTCTCGTACTCGTATCGCAAAGTACTATTAGTTTACACACAATCATTTATTAATCAATTGTGCCTAGCGCCATCATGTGTACCAAAATGAATATTATGCGCAAAATAGTGCGGCAGAGATCGACCGAAGGTGCTATATGATCATCAAAGTTTAGCAACAGAACCGGTGTATAATACTTGAGTGGATGACCTTTCAGAGTTACCATGAAGAAGTTAAAGTATAATTCCGAGAAATGCGTTGTTTCTTTTATTTCTGATTTAGGATCTGTTTCACAAGACTTTCTCAATAGGATAAATATTTTGACTCGATCTGTTATATCTAAGATATATTTTGCGACAAAAAATTCGATATTCCAGATAATTTTAAGATATATCTGATATATGTAATATATATCTGTTATACTATATCTGGGATATACATTAAATACATTTAATAAATATATATTTTCGTAATATACGTTTCTTCTATTAAATGAAACCATCGTTATGTTTTTCTTCTTTATATGCAAGTAAGAGACACATCTACGGATATAGTGCTATGACAGTTAATTTTGAAACATTCTAAGTATCAATAGTAAATTCCAGCACTAACTATGTGTGCTACACGTGGAGTTACTCATTTTTCATCAATATCGTGCTGTTGCTAAAAGTTAAACGCCATTTACCTTTTCAAATTCTCTAATTATGGATAAGAACCTGCTGCATTACAAAAATATATTTTAAAATTAATTGTATATTACTATTTTTATGAGAGTAATACTTACCTATTCTATATGCATAATCAACGTAATATACCCTGTCTCTTGTAACTTTCATACCAAACCTAGCATAAAAGGGTATAACGTCTATTTTCGCAGTCAATATATTGACTATAGCGCTATAGCGCGCTGTTCGCTGTTTTCAAACTGAATGTGCCTCTACGCGCCCTGTATTTCGGCGTTTACCACGCGGGTCGCTTTGGCATTCGATGGTACAAACTCCTGGCGCAGTGAATATGAGTCATTATTTATGCTACTTCAGTCCAATCATACACGCATGTTTACACATATTTAAAAAAAAATCATCTAAATCGTTAAAAAATGTCTACTTTTTCTGTGTTCAGTGTTATCTCTATAAGTCTTCACGCTCGAGGCTCTCTGTTTCAGGAAACGAGTGTTGGCGGAATACTCCCATTCGAGCGAAAGGTGCACTGACTGCCATATTTTGTCTCAGCTCTTGGTAGGGGTAGGAGAACGATTCCCCTTGCATTCAGCCGCGAGTGTTCGACGGGAAGCGAAAGTTACAAAGTGATAAACTTAGCGAGACATTACCGTACTTCTAATAATCCGTCCTTCTCAGCAGTTCGGCATTGGACTGTTTTTAATGGTGTTAGATTATTGAGCTCGCACTGTATATGTTCAAATTACACACTTCGGGTTACGTTTCAATGAAGTATTACATTTGTGACTCGATAATTATGGGGTCATTGTGCTATTGTAAATTTAGTTAACCCTGATTTAAAGTTTATTTATACTTTCTTTTTTCTGTCAATGCTATACAATTTATTGCTTTTCTAGAAAATAGGTGACACGTTATTTGGTTGAACGTGGGAAGCTCTTGCTGTGTATATAACATGCAAATTCGTGTATGCATACGATAATACAAATGTGTGAGCAAAGATTACGTATAGAATGGAAATGGTTTTAAATGTATAGTATAAACTATTCATAGATACGCATTGACATTTCTTATTTGAAGAAATGAAATCTTTCAATATAAGTCAGCTATATTTACATAGACAGTAAAAATAATTTTCGTATAATCCCATCAGAATCGATTCTATTGAATCGCTTCTATGACTCCCTTACTGTCCTGTACTCTCAGAAGTCTGACCATGGCAGGACGCATTCGGACCAAAGGAGATACGTGTGCATTAATCGAAGAATATGAAAACAATCCAATGCTTTGGAATATAAAATGTGAAAAATACCGCAACAGAGAATTGAAAAATGGAGTGCTTTCCAATATTTTTATAAAAATCTGATGCTAAAAAGCGGAGCGTCACCAGTATACGTTCTCTTTCTTAAATAGATGGTCTCATCCGTGTATCTTTTTTTTTCCAATAGTCTGACCAACTAATTGTATTAATTATTCTAATCGAAATACGGTCATTCGAATGAACTTTCGAAATTGACCCGCGTCCTCTATTTCTAATTCACGTAAAAGATTATTAGTAACGCCGACTTGCAGCCTCCGCGATACCCATGGTTTACAGCAGCAGCTCCTTTTTATTTTTTTTTTAGAATTTCCAATGCACTATCATCGCTGTGGCGCGTTGTTGTTTGTGAAAAGCCATCTCGGACGGACACTACTGACGCGACGCGATGCTCACAAGTTACAGATGCTCACCAGTGAATATGGCCCAGAGAGTAACTTGCGGCAGTAACTCTCCGGCTACTGTCTGAACTGCTCGTGAGAGTGAAATTCATGGAAATATACTTTCACGTGGAAATACTTGTGAGAGTACTCTCGAAAGATACTCTTAGAATTTACTCCACATAGACAGGTATTTTCAAAGAGAAAACACGAAGTTGTCCACAGTGGGCAGAAGTTTTTTTTTTCATTTTCTGGAAGATGTAGTAGAGGATGTAAATTATGGGTCATGTACTATTCACCATGTAATATTATAAGTCTAGTCAGAAATTTCCGGTGAGCTTCAGAGACGATTTAAGATAGTCATTGCAAACACTAGAAGTTTGTAATGATCGAGATACGTTACTGGCACGATATCATATAAAACTGGTATGGAATAATAGTGTAGAAATACTTTTAATTAATTTGCTTTTCAAAAGGTCGAGTTAAACTAAAGAGTTATTAGATTTTTTTATAATACTTGAATAAATGCAATGCATCTTATTCAGGGAAGTAGTTTTACTAAAATCATGGCAAATATAAGAGAGAACTGTAGGATCTTTGACACATTTTATCACTTCGTTTTTTCTAAAAGCTTGGTGAGTGAAAGTTTATTGTCCTCTGTGGTTCGATTAGGTAAATTACGTATCTACGGATATACTCGACGATTATTATATTTCACGTTACGAATTTTATATTTGTGATAACCATACACATATGTCATTATATTGTGTCATATTAATGAATAAAGCTTTTGTAGGGAGATCACAAGTTCCAAATATAATCTTTGATCGCACAAGAGCAAAAATATTTTCTAAATCTTTAATAAAAAGAGCATCGTCTTTCTATAATTGTTAAAGAATTTCTCGAAAATAATTTATAAAGAGGTTCGGCTGCGTCTTTTTTTACCAATCTATGGACCACCTAGAATGAGATTTTTTTTTCTTAAACCGATGTAGTTTTAAAACACGATTTGATAAAATCCAACGAAAAGGGCGTTTTGGTTTTGTTTTTATAATCATAAGATGACTACATATTTTCATGTTTGAAAAATTATCTGTTATTATAGTTAATAAAAGCAATGAATTTCATTCAATTTATCTATTTAAGAATTTTCTATACTATTTTAAGTA
The DNA here is from genome assembly GCF_000341935.2 of Cephus cinctus. Taxonomy (NCBI): domain Eukaryota; kingdom Metazoa; phylum Arthropoda; class Insecta; order Hymenoptera; family Cephidae; genus Cephus; species Cephus cinctus. Next base: position 50,246 of record NW_014333169.1, on the reverse strand, counting down.
TATTTTACAATTTAGATTAAATACAAACTTTATTATACTTTCAGCGTACTTCACCGGTGCTAGAAAGTCTATGAAAAAAGTACGGCTGAGTCTCAGGAGCCGTATTTTAATCAAATCGTAAGACAATAGATCCTTTACAGATATGTATTTTTCTTATCCGGCAACCTAATAAAATATTCACAGTTGTTATCTCATATCAGTGTCACTTTAAAGGGCTATCCTTCAATGGCACATAATGCAAAGAGTCCCTTCCATTTCCAACTCATACTGTTATACAATCCCCTTCTTTCGCATTGGGGTATTCGTTTCGTTACAAGAGCATCGTGATATATGTTCGCATTTAAACTATATTTGCAACATCGTTGCATTTGCGAGGACTATTATCGTCTTCTTTAAAACAATGTTATATCAGCCTATATATAGATTGCATACATATAAAATCATATATTTTGTCGCGTTACTGTGAACCAAAAACAATAAAGACACAAATTTACTTCCACGTATGACAAATGACTGTTACATATTACACTCTTTGGAGAAAATAAGATGACATTCTGCTGGGAACAGAAAATCGAAACTTTAAATTCTTAACTCATTGCAAATTTAAACCAAGTTATTAAACCAACAATAGCGAGAGCGATTCATGGAAATACCAGAAGGAAGCCAAGAACCAAGCACCAGAAGAGATCGACAGACATGCCTACTTTCCGTCCGAATGACTTACAGGATTTGGAGCATGCTCAAAGTAATGTAGCCGTGTTCTCGAGTCAGTTCAGCTCGTCAGTTCGATCCATGGCTACTCAGCTGAGTTCAGTTCAGTTCAATTCAGTTGAGAACCGAGAGTGGAAAACTGAGAGCAGTGCTGACCACCCTGTGACGTCAATGCACGCCTCCTTTCACCCTTGCTATCGCATTATCGACGCTCCGACGTAATTTTGTCTGAGGGATATGGAGTGCTACAGTACGGCTGCTAAGTATTATTTCACCTATTGTTTATTGGACACTACTGGTGGTCATTGACAGATGTTGAATATTTCATCAGCTACTCGTAGATTTTCTACGAGATCCTTATGCTCATGACAACCAAATTTTCATATTTTCCCAGTTTAATAGAAATTTCTCGAGTTAACGTAGCACGTAATACTTATAAAAAATCACTGTATGATTACATTCTTACATGACGCGGTTATTATATATCTCCCAAAAAACATTTACGTGTAAAAAACTACGCCAAGTACAGGATTGCTGTGAATTCCTCTAACAAAAAGTATTGATATCATATTATTGAGGCCAAGTACATAAGTCACTACATG
>NW_014333169.1:47478-47975 GCF_000341935.2 Cephus cinctus | reverse complement strand
AATCACCTAAAGTTTTATTAATTATTAAATCACCATTAAATCATAATTAAATACGGAAAGCAGTAGTAACATAAAAGAGTAGCGAAAACGTTATAGGAAATATTGAAATATAGGAAATATTAACCTAAACACAGAAAACTATGCAGAGGGACACTTGAACACTCTGAACTTCCACATCTAACACCTAGGTACAAGAAACTACGAAGCGTAACACCTGAACACCCTGGATATCCGATATCTAAATACAAGAAACTACGGAGAGGAACACCTGAACACTCTGAACTTTCACATTTAACACCTAGATGGAAAAAACTACCGAGCAGAACACCTGGACACCTTCGACTTCGACGCCCAACTCTTAGACACAAGAAACTACGGAGCGGAACACCTGGACACCCTGGACTTCCACGCCCGACACCTAGATACAAGAAACTACGGAGCGAATCACCTGGACACCCTGAACTTCCACATCCGACACCTAGTTACAGAAAACTACA
>NW_014333169.1:45400-46638 GCF_000341935.2 Cephus cinctus | reverse complement strand
GCTCGCCATTTCAATACGCCCTGATCTCGTACACTAATCGTATTGAACTTGGTGGCAATAGCTTCAGAACCTTCAATTCCTATAGTGAATGTATCAATAACTTTTCCTCATGTATAGCGGTTCATAAGATATTTCGTTCTAAACACAGGTATAAGGAGTTGACTCGAGTAAAGAGTCTCGGCGCGCTGCGCCCTGTACAGCCGGTTGCCTGTACTTGGCGCGAGACTCGACCGAGTCTCTTGATTGCTTCAGTACTTCCATTGTTTCGATACTGGTAATTAATAATTATACTTAAGAATTTTTATTTTGTATAAACGAGTTAATATACTTGATTCATTTCGACTTACAAATAATTAGCTATTTGGTTAATAAATAAGAGTTATATTTAAATGATCGTTTAATTACCGGAAAATAGGTTGATTCTAGTCCTGCCTCTTTCGGTATCCTCAAATCCTTGTAGATCGTCCTCGTAATCATCATAATCCTCTTTACGATCACGTCTTTCTTCATGATCTTGAAGTAAGTCTGAGTTGAATTTCATCTGGGAGGCTGAACGCACTCTAGCTTGATGGTTAAGACTGAAGAAAACAGAAGGTGGCGGTGGAGTGGATAATTGTGCGCCTTGAAGACGTTTCTGTAGATATCTAGCGAGAAGAACCTGAACCGCATCCGCGTCTCTTGCACCTGGATGACAGGAGAGACGTATTCGTCATTAGCTAATTGACAATATTTTCTATGGGATAATATTTCTTTAATATCTGCATCTTTCCGTTTTGATAATTGCTTGAAATGAATACGTACGGCCAAATGTGAAAACATTGTCATTCGTTAACGCATGAATATTCCGTCTGTCTTTCATTTCTGGGCTCCCTATTTGCTGTACAGCTATGTAGCATAGTTTTGCAGTCAATGTGACAGAGCAGCGAACCACACATGGCAATGCGTAAAAGTTTACAACTGTTTCTCATATTTACCTAATTGTACAGTAATTATATAATTCTTCACATTGTAATATTTTCGATAATGCAATTTCGTATGCTACTTATGAGTGTATGAAATGGGATGTATGTTAATGCTTGGGGCTAGCAATTATAAAAACTTAGGCGACACAGGATTGTATGATAACATAAAACGAAATAAATTTTGTAACGTATTTCCTTAACTTGACCCGACACCGATAGCAAGACATACGGGAACGACTATCTTCGAAAACCAACCTACGTTACCTTCGGCCGTCC
>NW_014333169.1:44321-44738 GCF_000341935.2 Cephus cinctus | reverse complement strand
TCGCGTAAAATCAGCAAACGCAACTGGATACACGAACGGGAGCGGACGGTTACGGAAATGCACGGCCGCTCAGGCTGCTAGGTTTGAGGTAGAGAGGGTCGGAGTAAGAGTCCGGCAAGTAGTGCGAGAGACAGAGAGCGACGAGCCGAGAACTTATCAGAACGAATCTTAATTATCTATCGAGATCCCTTCACCAATTAATAAATTGGGAATCCTCACCAGAGCTAGTGCAGCTAATCCGTAGAGGCCGAGAAGTGTATCTAAAGGACACTGGTGAGCACTGCACTAAGGCACAGCACTACACCTCGGTAACACTCACAGGAATTCAGAGAATTTCGGGATATCGCGAGAACAACGCGAGAACTGTACGAATCGAGAACTTGCTATACCGTAGCGAAACACGGCAAGAAAAACTAT
>NW_014333169.1:16410-43267 GCF_000341935.2 Cephus cinctus | reverse complement strand
GTGGAGACGTCTCCGTCGGGTACTCTCCTCTGCCGGGCAACTCGGTACGTCGAGACTATATCCCCACGGCAGATTCGAGCACCTCGACCTCAACTAAACACTGACACAATCTTACGAGAGCCTTGACATAACTGTACGAATCAACCCGAGAGCGTAGCTTCTGAGCAGGGTGGCGACCCGAAGAGAACCAGAAATCGAGAACGTTATTTGTATCGGTAACCGGAGCCGCCTTGGGACCGTGATTCGAAAAATCACGTCACAATTTATAAAAATTATCGATTAATGATACGTGTACAATAGTCTTTGGGATTTCGAAATTGATATACAGGGTGTTTGGAAATTACCTAGCCAACGGGGTATAAGGGTATTTGGTAAGCATCACAGATTACAAAAATGACCTTTTTTGTCCAGAGTTATTTATTTTTAAATAGGAGCAGATCAAATTTGACCAATCAGAGCGAGACGCCAACAGAAACGGTAGGCACCTACGAACTCTGAGTTTTCTTCCTTCGCTTTTATTTTTCGGTTGCTATGGACAGACTGAAGCCAGCCGAAGACATGCCTATTAGATGTCACTAACACAGCGTTACAAGTACCTGCTTTTCTTTTTTAGACCGGATACTATGTCAGCACTAAATACCTTCTATGCTTCTGTAATGTTATTTTATTAATGTTATTATTGCAAGACTAAAGATATTTGCAATAGAATCTGAAGAAATATTATTTGTCAAGATTTATTTCCAATATAAACAATACAGTAAGATATCTAATTATCAAAGGGTGCAGCGTATTATGAATACGTCGATGGAATACCCATTTCTTAAAGAAGGAGTGTTCAGAAAAAGAAGAGTCCATGGAAATATGATGGAAGCATACGCTGGTACCTAGGAAAAAGAATGGATGTCGACGAGGAATCTCAGAATTGAAATAATAGTCTTAACCCTGCGTGGGTCATATTTTTATGGCACCCTGGGTCATATGGGTCTTTTTCGACCCGTTCAAGATTTTATCCTACTGCTGTCTCGATAGGAACTCCTGGATGAAGGCGCTGCTTGGGCACTGAGTACCCCTCACTAGTAAGTTTATTTAGGGTGAGGAGAGAAACCCGGCACTTCAAGGACACGCAAGATATTTAAGGGTGAATATTCGCTTGGGTCGAAAAAGACTCATATGATCCGCGCAGGGTTAACATTATCAGTAAATGCCTACAGTAAAAGTTGTTAGATACAGGACGGATCGCTGATAGATCCTTTCACACGTTCCACATAAGATCCAGTACAGACACGTATGGTAAAACTGTGTAGTATTTAATTACGTGTTTCCCGGCAAATTACGCTCAGGTTTTGGAATGATAAATTCAGAGTGCTGGATGGATCCAAAACTGACCTGAGATTGATCTTTCCCGTATAAAGATTGTGGCTTGAATCGATGATTTATGAATGATTTGCGAAGGATTCTTGTGGGTCATAACTGCGTGATGGGAGGTACAGTCGTGTAAAGCAAAAGTTAGTTGCTTCAGGCGGATCGCACGATTAGCAATCGTTTTAGAGTCCAAGCGCAAGCGCATTCGTTCACAGATTGCTGATATTGGCGCGATGCAACATTGTAAGAGCGAACAACGTTTTCCAGTCAGTTATTATCATTAGTTTATCATATTGATAGTTATTAATTAATTATAATTAACCATTATTAACCATCTATCGATGACCAATCATGCAATCGTGTCTTGAAGTATATTGTTCAATTGTTGTTCATTAACTATTTAATTACCGTTTATCAGAAATTATTATAGTTGGTAATTCATGGTTATTAATGGATTGTTAATACATTGTTATTTAATAAATATGTTTTTTATTTCAATCATTAATTAATACTTGTTAAATATTGTAAACGTGATAAAGTACACTGTACGGTATATGTAATTTATACATTCATGATACATTGCATGAAGGATGCAATGACACCTGCATGATAGCTGCGTGAACGAAGGCACGAATGAAGGTGAGGAAGAGAAAGCGATAGAAAGAAAAGAGCGAGAGAATTCGCGATGACTGCGTGTGTGAGCACGTGAGTACGAATGGGGATTAGTCCAGAACAGAAGGGCAACAATTGAATATTGCGGAGTGTAGTTTCAAATAATAAATTGTGTTATTCCCATTAAATCGTCATTATTCTTAGGTATTGATCCTGATCCTACATAACTTAAACATTCGATTTCCATATAAAATAACTCAATGTGTTTTTATTTTCATTATTTTAGTCGCGCTCATGCAAATGTATACAGTCATACCATGTTTACTCACTTTTCAACTAAAAATAAAGAATCAAACAATTGTAACCTATTTCTCTTAACTTGACACCGATAATCAAAACTCTTAGAACTCACTTTCTTCGAGAATTAACCTTCGTTACATTCGGCCATCCCCCCTTTTCTCATGCATTCGCAAGCCAGGCGGGCGCCAGCCAATTCTTTTGTCACCGGGAACTGACAAGCCGGTATGACTTGGGAGTTGGGGTGGAACAGGCCCAAAACGAGAGCTCCGGAGGAACCTAGGAGAAGATACCATAACATAAGGGATTCTGTCGATTTTTGAGGGCGCGTGAAATCGAGAAACGCAACCGGAAGTGCTAATCTTTGGGGTCGCATAAAATCAGCAAACGTAACTAGATGTACGAACGGGAGCGAACGGTTACGGGAATGCACAGACTGCTAGGTTGAGGTAGAGAGGATCGGAGTAAGTGTCAAGCAAATAGTGCGGGATACAGAGAGTAACTGATCGAGAACGTAACAGAATGAATCGGAACTATCGAACCGAAATCCCTCCACCAACTAATAAGTTGGGAATCCTCACCGGAGCTGGTACAACTAATCCGTGAAGACCGACGAACTGTAATCGGCTGTACCGACTACTGTACTGTACCGACACTCAGGCGGGTACTGCACTAGGGCAAATCACTACACCTCTGGAACACTCAGAGAAAATCTATAAAATTTCCTGGATATCGCGAGAACAACGCGAGAACTACACAGGTGAGAACCTTTTATACCGTATCGGAAGCACAGCTAGAAAAATTGTCAACAGATAGCACCAGAGCACGAGTCAGCTTGTGACACCTCAATCGGTGTTCCAAGGCAGAATGCTTTGACCATAGTCAAATTCGAGAACTATTCATTCTGATTTTTCGAGATCCTTATAGCTGATAACTCTTCTTCTCCCTCGAGTCGTCCCTTTAAACCAAATCAAGAGAGTTCCTTAGCGAATCGGTACGTAACACTGGGAGATCCTCCACGACCGGTTCCCCAGGGCATCGGGCGACAGCTGGCACTACATCCTTAACTCCGGTCAGGGGGTTCCTCCCCTGCTCTTAACCGTAACAAAACTATACCTCCGCCCGCTCTACAGCCCTTTCCCTCTCTGCAGCGGGGCGCCGGTATCTTACTCGGGCTTCTGCCGATTCGTGGAGACGTCTTCGTCTATATTTTACATTAACACTTGATGATTTCAGGTTACAATAACAGTTATTATTTTATGGTTTGATTACTATATCATATAAGGCGAGAGTCTATATAGGAACAGAAACGACCAGGACAGATGTTACGTGGTAAGAGCCTACTCAACTCCGTGGCGCCACCTATGTTAATCCAACTGTCAATTTAAACTATTTATTCAACAGATGGAATAGAAAACTAATACACACTAAAGATTAGAATCAACGTGTAGTAGAATAAATAATTTAAACTGTATGTGTATCTATGTATGGATATGTGACTTTAAGAGTGGATAATTATGTAAAGCATATTTCCTATCTTTTAAAAATGTTTAATCAAGAAGCATCTCAGACTTTAACATTTCCGACTAATAATCCATTGTAATAACTAATAAGTTTCTGATCAATAAAAGTTCACACGTAACTCGAAAACGGATATGGAGAGTCCCTTTATTTTGTCTATCGAGTGCAGCAAATCCTGCACATGGGCATCTAGCGAGTCCAATAAGGTTACTGTTCAATATTCTGATAATTTGATAAGGGACTTTTTGGTTGAGTTAAAATTTCACTAGACCCCTCGTCTCTCCTTCTAGATTTCTACATTGTATAATGTAGAAATAAACGATATCATTGTAATATTTTCTTATTTGCTCTTAACATGAATGGTTTACTTATGGCCACTAATAATCGTTACACAATTATTTTAAAATTTTAACCATAATATTAATTCGACGTTCATTTATAACCCATTCAGTTTATACAACTAAGAAATTAAACGCAAACATAAGAAAAAAACACATTGAAATAGAACTAATAAATTATACAATAAAGTCAATCCTATAGTAACCGGTTATAATTAATATTTCTTATCTGTCTGGATAATGATGACGGTGTCCATCTGTTAAGTCTCCTTATTTGAGTCCTCTTTCGATTCGTCACGACTCAACAGTTTTATAGTATAGAGGTGGTTTTACATTGTAGATTTTGTTGTTGAATGATCGATCACCTTCAAGCACTTCTTGAACTTATCATCTGCTATCCAGTTTTATTGTTATATAAAGAATTTAGGTTCTCATTTAGGAGCCCTGTCGCCTTTGATCGCACTTAGCACACGCCTTGCTTACACGACGGTCAATTGACAAAAGAGAAGAGCACGATAATTGCTATTCCTACCAGGGACTCTTACTTACTGGAGAGGGAAGTCTATCCCAGACGACGCTATCTATTGACTTCAATCTTAAAGAGTTTGTAACCGCGAGTTTCGTTACAATTCGCAGGGAACTCACTGGATAAACGCACGTTACATCATATAATTTAATCTAGCTATGAACAAACGTAACATAGATATTATTAAAAATTAAATTAACAAGAATCAATTTATAACTGTTTCATGATCGAATAGTATAATTATTAGACACATCTTATCTTACTTTATCATGATTGTAATCACAACATCGTTTTGAAGAGAAATATTACGTCTAATGAAATTTAATACAATAATGAGGTAAACTGATAGTATTTTTGATTTCAGTGTTATGTAAAGATTGCATTTGACATGAAGGATGTTTCAACATTCTCAGCGGGTGACGGAATCCATTATGGTAAAATAGAACATCAATAATTGCACTGACTATAGGGGAATGTATGCAATAATCCTTGAGTCAATGGAGTTATAGAAATTAATTGCCTTTTTGATCCTTACAAATTCATATATCAAGGTAGATTCTATCAGCACCTAGTCAAATAATAGTCCGTCATAAGACAATTGAAAATAACGATATTCCAACATACCAATAATAATTGTAAAATATTTTACACACATGAATCTATCATATTTTATTATTTACTAATTTGAAAAATATAACGATAGTAGTGCCATTGGAAATGATTTGTTCGTTCAAGTCCCCATTTGGAAGATGTCGCCATATACGATTGGATTGGAAAATGTTCGGTAGGCGCCTTTTTTTGAGGTATTTACGAAATTCGGAAGTTTTAGGGAATATTTCAGGATATTGATTATGTATACTGTTATGCCGTCATGAGTTCTTTAGGATCACAAATAAATAATTGCACCGATTTGGAATTATATAGAGAACTAATGGGAGTAGGCACAGATATACTAATTATTCACAACTATGAATTACGCTCCAGGACTTCACTCTTAGTTAGGAACTTCGCGAGTGACCGCTGTGGCTCACAAGGTGTCTCTCATCGCTTTTATCTTAACGCCTTATGCATAGGGTTAGCATTCGTCTAATGCTGACTTTGCGTCTGAAGATTAACTATACGACGAATCCTATCGTGAGGCATAACAATACATCTAATGCCTAAGTACATTAAAGTCTGGCCATAAAGATTTTCCTATAAAAGATTTCTAGCACAATTTATTTCTTATGAAGTCCCGGTAACATCATCTACGTTTCGGTACGCATGTCCTTTATATTCAACATATATCAACTTGAGGTACTCATGTAATATTCGTTCCCGTTAAAGGACTACCTTAATTCAGTCTTTTATTGTATTTCGATCTTTTGTGATGTCGTATACGAAATTACGTTATTTTCACAATTATGTGTCTAGATATTATAATATGCAAATTGAGATTGGTACACGAATCTCATACGAGACGTACGTTTATGAATAATTATTTATTCTAAATATATTTATTATAAATAAAATCAATATTTTTAAATGAAATCCTGATATGATTACTACTTAATAATGAATAAATACAATTAGTAAAATGAAAATGTAATATGCAGAGTTATTCAGTAGAAATACATCACCTGAAGTTAACGCTTCCATTTGAGTCTTAAAGTTAACAGAAGACTAACGATTGAGTCTGACATATTTCCTAATATTGCTTCATTTAGCCTCCGCGAATTACGTAAAGTTTTTACTCAAAATTATTAGTGAAATAGTGCCTAATTAAACAAATTAACACGAAATTATATACAATATACATGGAACAACACATTGTGGCATTTGCAGACTGAAAGTTATAAAAAATTCGTAAAGAGACTTTACATAAGCACAATTGTAGGCTAGTGCAATTTAATAAATCGTTACGTGTCATCGGTTTGATGAACTCGAACGCAGGGTTAAACTCTAATTAAAATGCTATTTTCTTTTAGCTAATTTTTTCAAAATAGGTAGGTACTGTTAACACGTAAAACCTGCTGTTCACCATTCCCAACAGCAGTTCAATCGAATTAAGGTCGATCCCGCGCAATTTTGTAAACTCGTAGATTAGCCTCGTAGCTTTAGGCGTGAAACTTCTCTAGAATATTTTTACCATCACTAGGATTTTCCAGTTATTGTACTTTCTAATTGATACACTGATCAAATTATAAATCGTACAACTATGAAATTTAATGTCCACAACGCAACGGAAGAGAAAATTAAAGTATAAGAGATAACAGTCCTGTCTGACATAAAATGGTAAAAAAGTAAGAAATTTTCGACGATAATTTAATTGAGTTATTTCCAATTGGGTGTTGTTCCACGTAGTTATAAATATATTATTCAGTATTTCATTTTTGCATGACATTCCTTAATTAAATATTTACATTTGAACGTTATGCAATACAAATAAGCGAGTAGAACTTTAATATCAGACAATTTAAATAACAGATTTCTAAGTATGTCTTCCCGCGAATGATGTGTAATCAACACTGCATTTCATACGTTAAGCGTTGATTTGGACACGCGTGCAGATGCTAACTTTTTACAGCTGTGAATAGTATTGAGTTAATGAGCTCTGTTAAATCATTCGACTTCAGTTTATTATATAAATTTCACTTAATGGAGAATAAATGCTTTCTTGTTTTCGGAGTTACTATAAATTCATGAGTTAGAGAATTAATACTTTTCAGTCGAACGTGGGAATATAAAAAGCGCATAGCTTGAGTATTAAATGAAAACGTAGCTATCTTTTGACTTGGAAATGTGGGGAAAGAGTTTGAATTCTCCCTCAAGATTTTCGATCCCTTGCAGCCAAGGATTCCCGAAATTGGAATGCGGTCGATGTTTTTTTTTTTCTGTTAAAAATTACGATGGCAGGGAATAATATTGGCATTTTGTGTGATGAAAAAAATACTTTGGATCCCAATATTGCGAAAAAAGACGGAGGATTTATTTTGATGGGAGCCATAAATACTAATGAAGTTTCTGAAGGATCTATTTGCACGATCAACCCAATATATTCGACGTGAGTTTCCACTTCCATCCTTCTCGCCGTGGTTTGAAATATAATTGCATAGCTGCATCTGATAATTTTAACACATTCTCGGTAAATTAATGTAAAGTTCTGGTAGAATAGATGTTCACAAAACATCTATACAATAATTTTTAACAAACATACTCTCGCACATAAAGTATTATTCAAGCTAACGTTTTAACGAACCTCGCTCTTATAATGGAAGACTTAAGCACACTATCATGAAAGTTGAACACTTCGAGCATTGTCAAGATATGGATTTGAACTTTGTATATGTGCTTGACAGATGCACAATGTTCATGCGTGAAAAATCTAGTTCACGATTGTATACGGAATAACAGTAGCCAAAAATTAACTATATAGATATACTTCGCTAGATCAAATAGCAATATTATTTTTGACATATCTCAGCTTTCAGATAGTAATATGGATGAAATTTCTAGAAGACACTTTTTTTTACATCAATCATTAATACAATAATTTCTGAATTGAAAATCTTGAAAAATTTTTAAATAATTCTTTTACTTCAATATTTAAACTGTGTGATATGAAAAAATTTTAAATAATGGATCAATATCCTTTCACTTACATAGCAAATATTTTATAATAAAACATACATGTTATTCACAGGAACAGAAATACTATTGTTATGATACTAAGGACACCATCTTAAATGATTGAACTAGTTTCAGTTAGTGCAATATTCCTGAATAACTCAATTGTAGTAATTTATGTAAACTTGTCCATTTAATTTCAATGGTAAAACCAATTTCTGTTGAGACTTTTTACCTGAATAGCTGAGGTACATCTACTATGCAATACTATGCTCATATCTTCTACATTATGAAGAAGATTTACGTACTATGAAAGCAATTTTAATGACTGATTTTATGTTTCACTGATTTTTATTGACATCGATTCAATGTGAACATGTTTCACAGCGACTCGAATTGAATGTGAACATTCATCAATTCATTATGTCAGTATGGATGAAATGTGGCGAAGAGGGACAAAACATTTAAACATCTTAAATACAAATAACTTTCTAAATTTGAAGTCGATGATCCTAACTGGCACAACAGCGACTTAATAAAAATTTACATATTTCTTCGATCAACCCTTTGCCTGTCACAGCTTCTTGAATTTTGTTGTGCCAAATGTGTTATTAATTAAAGATTTAATAAAAAAAAATTGAGATTATTTTTTTAAATATTTTTGGGTCCTTGAAGTCGAATTTGTATCTAAAAATGGCAAAATTAAAATAACGAAGACAACATACTGAAAATCAAAAAATATTGTCGATTTGCATCTATTAAAGCAAGATTCGTATAATATCTCGAAAATTTGAATTTCCAAATGATAATCAAATGATAATCAAATCTTATTTTCCATCTTATATTGAACAATTTAGACATCAGTTTCGGGTTCAGAGACCTCAGAAATTCAAGGGAACAAGCCACGGCCATTGTTTTGAATTCAAAAATTTGGACTTCACATGTCTAATGTTCATTTGAATCGCAGTGATAGAAATAAGTTTTTTTACAGGGTGCGCACATACGCGTCTATGACACGCGTGGCCCTTGCGCTTATATGCATCCGTGATAGACAAAGAGATAAAAAAAGTAATGTTTACTTTATTTAACAGTATTGCAACTGAACAACGAATAACTGATGAAATGAATATAAAAAAAGAGCACTTAAAAATTCCATTAACAAATGAAGTTTCGAAGAACGAGGCAAATAATCGTGTCAATAAAGGAACCCATGTGCTGAACGCAGAGAATACTGAATCGAACAAATGTAGTGACAAAAAAGAACTTGGCTATAACAATAACTTTTCCATTAACGCTCTGGATGATGTGAAAAAGATTGATACGATATCCGAATGCTGCACTATTCAAAGCACAAGCGTAAATTCAAATTTGGCACAGGATTCATTATTCATGTAAGTATTACCACTTCCAAATTTTTTAACTCATCTTGGTTACACTTGGCTTCTGAGTTGGAGTCGCCACTAAAAGTTTTTCGACATTTTGCAAACATTGCACACCAGTACTGGTGTGTCAGGAAAAGTTGTCTCTTATATGGGACCTTGTAGCATGCGTGTCTTATATTATTGGCTAATCAGGTGTTACATTAATTTTGTTTGGCTAACCAGCTCCACCGCAGCTTCAACGCGGAAGTTAAATGTAATGATATTTATGTCAGTATTGATGTTTTTATATGACTTCTCCGTCACTGTAGGAACATTAATGAAAAGTTTGTTAATACGGCAACACAAACAGAACATCGTTACATAATTAAAGCTGTAAGAAGTTGTCCGTGTCAGAAACCAGAATTACCTCTTCATTGGCGGTTGCATTTATACATGCATTTTCTGACGGTTAACCGCTTTACAGCTTCGTCCAAGTCTGAAATTCGATTCTCTAATAAGATCGGAAAGCTACCAAGAGATTTTTTAATGTTGCAACGAAAGGCCTCTGATAATCTAATTTATGAAAAGGCTAAGGGCAGTGGTAGTCCTAGTCACATTTCTACCCCAGTACGATTCTCCTGGCGATATATCATGCCCAAAAAAATTGTTTAGGTTGCATCTACAATTAATACTACAACTACACATAATGTCAATCTCATGTTATGCATTTATTACTTGCTAGAGAGGTAATTAGTTCATTAAGATTTCTATCCCCCACAGGAAAGAAGTATATTGCTCTAATATATTTTTCAATTTATTTAATGTATATCTCAGATATATAACAGATATATATTATACATCCTGTATATATCTGGAGTATCGAATTTTTGCTAGCAAAGTATATCTCCACAAAAACGGGCCAAAACACATCCTGAAGCAGAAAAAAAGCAAAAACGCACTTCTCTTAACTCGCCATTAATCCCTTTATGGTAATGTAAAGCGGTCACCCATCTACACATTGTACACCGTTTCTGTTGTTTAAACTTAATAATCATCCAGCATCCTCATCCACCTCTGACGCGTCCTTCTATTAAGTATATAATATTTATTTTGCTTAGACATGAAGCATATCTGATAAGTATATATTTATGTTTAAATTAAATCAGCTTATATACTTTTTTCCATAGGGATAGTGTCACAAACTGCCAATTACTAAAAAAACAGACACATCTTGAAGTTCGACTAAAATACGTGATGAGCAAAGATAAGCCCTAAGATAACTAACTAGTATGCATATAATAATCATTAAGACAAAGTCATTATGTAAGGGTTCATGTATATTGCATTCAAATTCTACTAGTTGAAATAAAGATTTGTGACGGATTTAACCCTGGTTTCAGCTATCTGTGGATCCTTGAGGTTGATTGGAGCTCCACTGTATATGCTTATTCACATAAAATATCAATAAAATGTGTCTAGTATGTGTCTAGTATGTTAGTGTACACCGGAAGCACTTCTGACATAAAGTATGTGAAAATATAATTACACATATTGTATGTTCATATTTATTTCCAAATATATGAAAATTATCTATTTGCTGTATTAAAAGAATGTATGAACAGGTATATTTCAGTATATATTTTGCAGGTATACTAGAATGTATTACCCAACATTTTTCGGCAAACATATGTATATTCGGCATAGAAATAATATATTATCCAATGAATTTTTGAATATATTTTATTTCCATATTATAGTATTATACGTATCTTACTGATGCACTCTATAGTCTAAATTAGTGAATTAAAAATTATTTTTAGTTAGGCTAGGTTAGGTTAGGTACTGTGACGTGATTTTTTGAATCACGGTGCCAAGGCGGCTTCGGTTACCGATACAGACAACGTTCTCGATTTCTGGTTCCCTTCGGGTCGCCACCCTGCTCAGAAACTACGCTCTCGGGTTGATTCCTACAGTTAAGTCAAGGCTCTCGTAAGATTTCGTTATTGTTTAGTTGAGGTCGAGGTACTCAAATCCGCCGTGGGGAGATAGTCTCGACATACCAAGTTGCCCGGCAGAGGAGAGTACCTGACGGAGACGTCTCCACGGACCGGCAGAAGCCCGGGTGAGATACCGGCGCCCCGCTGGAGATGGGCAAAGGGCTGTAGAGCGGGCGGAGGTAGTTTTGATACGGTTAAGGGCAGAAGAGGAACCTCCTGCCCGAGTTAAGGATGTGGTGCCCAGCTGTCGCCCGATGCCCTGGGGAAGCGGCCGTGGAGGATCTCCAGAAGTTACGTACCGATTCGTTAAGGAACGCTCTCGATTTGGTTTAAAGGGACGACTAGAAGGAGATGGAAGAGTTATCGGTTATAAGGCTCTCGACCAATCAGAATGATTAGTTCTCGGATTTGGCTATTGTCAAAGCAGTCTGTCTCGGGGCACCGACCGAGGTGTCACGGGCTGGCTCGTGCTCCCGTGCTATCTGTTGATGGTTTTTCTTGCCGTGTTTCACTACGATATAGCAAGTTCTCGACTCGTACAGTTCTCGCGTTGTTCTCGCGATATCCAGGTAATTCTATGAATTCCTGTGAGTGTTCCGGAGGTCTAGCGCTGTGCCTTAGTGCAGTGCTCCCCAGAGTGTCCTTTGGATACAGTTCTCGGCCTCCACGGATTAGCTGCACCAGCTCCGGTGAGGACTCCCAATTTATTAATTGGTGGAGGGATCTCGATAGAGAGTTAAGATTCGTTCTGATACGTTCTCGGTTCGTCGCTCTCTGTCTCTCGCACTATTTGCCGGACTCTTACTCCGACCCTCTCTACCTCAAACCTAGCAGCCTGAGCGGCCGTGCATTTCCGTAACCGCCCGCTCCCGTTCGTGTATCCAGTTGCGTTTGCTGATTTTACGCGACCCCAAAGATCAGCACCTACGGTTGCGTTTCTCGATTTTACGCGTCCCCAAAAATCGACAGGATCCGTTAAGCTATCGCCTCGTCTGATAGGTTCCGTCAGAGCTCTTGTTCTTGGTGGAGTTGGGCCTGTTCCACCCCAACTCCCAGTTTATACCGATGTCGGGTCAAGGAAAAGAATTACGTTACAGTACATTTTAAAATAACGAAAATCTTACAGAATTTAAATTGTATGTATACTTTGCGATTATAGGGTATATCTAGTAAGTATTAGATCTGGTGTAATATGTGTATACCATAGGTACGGTTTCCTTATTACACACCCTAACTCTTGAGTCGTCAAACTTACGTTCATTATTAGGGCACGTGGGTTGAGGGTTATCGACAGTAATCGACGAACCTACACGTGCGATGGTTAGAATTGGAATATTTTGAACTTCTTTTTGATTACGGCTCGGTTCTTTCGATTTTTAATTTTCTGGTGATTCGACTTTGGCTACTGTCGGGATTTCAAATTTTGATATGCTCCTTGTTGTAAGATTTGCGTAAGGGGTATAAGCGATATATGTATGAGGTGGTTTTCTGTGTGCGAGAGTGTCCAGCTTGTGGTACCAGCAGACCCTTCGCCCTGATCCAGCCAACATCTTTATTCTTTTTTTGATTTGGTGTATCGGAGTTCTCTTGGGGGTGTTCCAGGTGAACAGGGTGTTCCGAAATTACCTGACCAACGGGATATGGCGGTGTTCGGGAGACACCACTGATCACGAAAATGACCTTCCTTTTCTCGGGAAGGTCATAGTTCTTAAATAGGAGTAGGTGAAAGTTGACCAATCAGAGCGAGTCGTCAAGAGAAACGTAGGCACCCACGAACTCTGAGTTTTCTTCCCTCGCTTATCTTTCTCGGTGGCTTCTTTCTTGTTTCTTGTTTCCAATAGGCATGTCTGTTTTCGGCTGACGTCATCCTGCTCGAAGCCATCGAGAAACAAAAACGAGGGAAGAAAACTCAGAGTTCGTAGGTGCCTACGTTTCTCTTGACGCCTCCCTGTGATTGGTCAACTTTGACCTGCTCCCATTTAAAAACTATGACCTTCCGGAGAAAAAGAAGGTCATTTTCGTGATCAGTGGTGCCTCCCGAACACCGCCATACTTTTTTTTATTGCATACCCCCCGCGAAGTACAGCCAGAGTAGCCGCGTGCACGGAGTTCGAGTGGAGATCTGTGGTCCAGGAATTCGATACGCCGACCTGCAAAGATTTCCGGAAGGATAAGAGGTGCGGCCCACCGCATTTTCTAAGACCGCGAATCGCGGCGCGTGGAATAAATGGATAATTTAACTTCAAACGGCGTTCTCATTGGCGTAACCCCGAACCTTCCATTTCTCGTCGCCCCGACGTTCCCCTCTAGCAATTTTAGCTAGCTGAGGCTATACAGCCGGAAGACTGTAAGACTGATAGTAAGAAACATCGGTGCGAGAAAGCCGCACCTGGCCCCTAACATAAGGACTAGTACCGTGTTTTTTCGATTTCAGCAAACTGGGAACGGCCGCGGCTAATTTGTGGCTAGGTATAGCCACTATAATACTATCCGGTTCAAATCCTACTGAGTTCTCTTTTTACACAACAAACGCTCGAGGAACTTCGAACGGTGCAGGTTGTTCGCGGGACGTTCAGATAATTCGGTATGGTGTCTCGAATATCGATGTTCAAACGCGAATCTGACGGGCTACTGGACTTTGCACCAAAACTATATCCAAATGCGGTAAATATACAGAAATGCAAAACTAGACTGACTTTGTCCTCGTTTTGTCGGGGCATCCAGGATAAACCCCCCAAGTCCCCTGAATCAAACAAGGGAGATTTAAACGCTGAAATGGCGTTCTGAGAAACGTCTCCGCGGGGGAGGTCTAGCACGTGTGCGGATGTCGAATGATCCGCGCGCATGAAAGAATTCGCCCATGAAGCACTACAACTTGCAAGTCCTTGGCAAGGGGAACAGGCCACGTGTAACAAGTTCCGGGCACGAGGCTTAAGAGATTCGAACATTGCGACCGGGATGTAACAAGTGCATTCTTACCGTTCGGAATTTACTTATTTTTATTAAAGTTTCTTGTTCCTTTCTTTTTGGTTACTTTTAAATGTTTATTTACAAATTTATGTAACAGATTTATATCCCATCATCGTTCTTTATCTTTTTGAGTAAATCACGCAGTGATATAACTATATGTAGGTCCAGTGTCTGCACGGTTTAAACCAATGCATTGAGCCCTCATTCAAACGCAAATTTCACGTGATTCAATTTCCATTAACCGAATAATCCACAGAGAGATATATTAGACATTGCGACGGAACTCGTGTCGATCATGCAAATACCACCCGCAAACGGAAGTTTGTACTGCGAATTGTCGTAAATTTACTGAAATACTTTTTGCGTTGTGATGTGTATCGATAATGCCTTTAATCGATATTTAATGAATTTAAAAAAAAATTAGTCATTTAGAAATACATATATTAATAAATCACGGCTAAATGTATTTTTTCACATTATTGTAATATCAATTATTGTACTTAAAAGGAGATAAACAGAAAAAACCGATCGGTTAAATCTTAATATAATCCGTACAATTTTCTAATTATTTTTTAAATCCTTACTATTAAAGTTATTAATAGCCATGTACAAAGTAATTCTGGACAAAAACTTATATGTGTTTTCAGCGGTTAATATGTATCAATCTTAAAGAATAAGTTGCGAATATCCAATTAAAAGTAAAAGACAACATTTATTGAATAAATGTAATAAAGTAATATTTGTTATCAATTCTTTGATCGGTTTAGTAGGGGCGTAATTTGGAAGCCTTTATAAGTCCCAACAAGGAAATCTACAAAGGTCGCATAGATAGAAGCATGACCAGTCTAGTAGGGTTATGCTTGATTGTCCTACTGCCCACCTCTCTCCCCAATAGAATTGGAAAAAACTAAAAGGGGCAAAGTAATAGCCGAACTAATTTTCTACTCGCGACCCTAATGATATCGAGATTTTAGTTGAAATAGTTATGTAGGATCGATATAGGATTATTACATTTTATTCTTAAGGACGTTGTTCGGTGACAATCTCACCAAAAAGTTATACCGTACTGCTAGCATGAATGCCATTGCGCGTAGTACGACGAACGGTACAAACTTTTGTTTCGGATTGGTCTACGCACACGCACAAATGGTGTGCACCGACAAGCACACACTAATACGGTAAACGAGCTAGAAACATCGGACTGCCCCATTACGTTCAGCGGCCAAACAGACATATTTATATCGGGAAAAGTATGCTATTAGATCACAATGATTACAATGATTACATAAAATAAATAAATAAAAAAATATTAAATATATAATATTATATATTTAAATATTTATATATGAAACAAGATAATCGAAGAATAACAAGATATATTATTACAAGATAATCGTTTTTAAGTTTCGTTGGTCGTTAAGTTTCATTCATTGTTAAACTATTTAATACGATAATATTATACGGTAATAATATTTATTATTCTATAATGTACGGTGCTGAATAAAACGTCAGATTTAAATTCATGCATATGTATATGTACAAGGTACGCGCTGTCCCCTCAGCCGACCCAGCTACGCTGTTGCCACGTCGCGAGCGTTCCCCCCACCACACACCTCATACTATCGAAAATTTTAGTTTTCGTCAAAATGAACATGGATCGAGACGGTCAAAAAATTTCATTTTTTTTTGAGAATATGGCTTTTAGAATCTTTTAACTGTTAGCAAAGTTTCATGCATGTGTTAGACCTCCATCGATGTCAAAAAATTAATATAGGCCATGCGTCTATGCTTTGCGTGTTAAAATCATCAATTTCAATGAAATTTTTTACCAATTCCGGACGGCAAAACGATTGTTGCCTGAGGAGAAATATTTTTTTAATAATTCGAAGAATATTTGGTGAAAGTTTCAATCCTCTGTTGGATCTTTCATTTTAACGAACAACGTCCTTAAAGAACCACGATAGGCTGACCTTACCGAGGTTAGAATAGAATTTCTAGTTAGGCTTCAATTCTAAGCAATCCATTTTATTAAAAACAAGCATTTAATTCACCCAAAATCGTTATTTTGATTGTATTATAAATCGATTACCATCGTTGGTTCTTGTCAAACAGAAATCGAAGTCTTATAAAATCAGATATCAACTTAAATAGAAATATGATCAATAAAGTATTCAAATCCTGAGAGACACACATGAACCCGTGTCTGACAGGACATGTGTGACATACGCTTGATGTAAAAAGTATGTGATGTTCTAGCGTTACAGATGCTGTACGTATACAAGCTCAGCCGAAAGTATGCCAATCTGAGAAAGCTTAATAATTACAACTTTTTAAATGCTGAACAAATTCATAAACATGCAATATCGTTAGAGAATGTTATTACACCTTATAAAATGTATGTTGGCCTTTTTTTAATCATTAATTTTGCACGATCATAAATGTTTATGGCTTCAAGCGAATATTTCTGGTTGACTCGGCAGCGATTTCAATTATTGAAAACAGAAATCTGAAAATTATTATACCGGTTTCAGGGACCTTGTAAATCTTCAAGATATATGATAAAATATCGATAATAGACCACAGAAGTAAGAAATTGAAAAAAATGTAAGACAATTATTTGCTAAATATTTGAAAAATATTTTTAAAAACGTGATAGCTAGATTTTTTAAAGAATTTTCTTACATTTAAGTGTTTGTCATTATCGTCCATATAAGTAGCAATGTGTCTGTTGATAATAAGAACGGATATTAAACTTCTATCAGCTATAATTTCCAAATAAATCAGATTATCCAGTAGAAACTTTACAAGTGGTTTTAAGGCGACAAGCTACGCTCTCTTAAAGTTTCAGGATCTTCTTATAATTTTGACATAGGTGAAATACATTCTTAAGAGCCATATCTGGTTCAGTAGAGATCCAGAGGAATTTGATACTTCAATTAGGACATTGGGCAAAAATCAGATATAAATACGTGTTCTTGTTTTGATTTTAATTTGTTTAAACTATAAATGTGTAAACAAGTTATTGACGATATGTTAAAAAGAACTAATAGCACCATTCGACTTTACTGAAGAAATTACTAAAGAAAAACATATTGTAAACTGTACTTGTCAGGATAACCTTTTTAAGAAATACAAGCTTTAAAATAACAAGTAACCTCTTTTTTTATATTCCTTTATTTGCACAAAGTCTCTGATTTTTTCATTCGACTTCTAACTGACTCTAACTGAAGCTCTTCTTCCCTCTGTGATGGTGGCGCGCTCTCTTGGCGGAAGCACCGCCAAATTTAGAAAGGAAATCACTAGATATCCCAATTTATTTTATTATTTTTTGTTGCAAAAACATTTAATTAGTTAATTCAAACAAATACATGTAGTTGAATTACAATTTAATTTTTTCTAACCATGTGATACTTATTTCAAAGATGAAGCTATTGATCCAGCAGTGTGAATATCAAATCCATGAAACTTCCATTGAAAAAAATTGTCATGAAACATAATGGAATGTTTCAAAGGAGGATGAAGAATCCCATCATATTTTCTTTTCAACATTTTGAAAATGACCAATTTCTGTCGGAAAATCTTTGAACAATTTAATTGCTTATAACAAAGAAAAATTTTTACTTTGTTACAACTTACAAAATTTCTTCTTATAGATTATTCTTTAAGTTTTCGAAAAAGTGCTGATTCATCTCTCTACGATAAATAAAACCAGAGATATTAATTCTTGAAGTTACCGAGCGCTCATTTTTTTTACAAAATTCAATAATTTATCGATAATAATCGAATTTTTTCACACCTATTCCACGCAAAAAAAGTTTCAATCGTTTTAAAAAATACGATGTCAAAAACGTCCAAATGCGGCTAATTTCTCCTGGAGTTTCCCACTAACTAGTAGTGCAGCGCAGTCCTTCCACCCTTCGTTCATGCATAAGCATACCAGATGGGCGCCAGCCAATCCTTGTTCCATTGGGAATAGATAAGCCGGTATGTCCTAGGAATTCAGGTGAAATAACGGTAACTGTAAGAAACAACGATAAGAATAGACGGTAACTGAACGGATCCTGTTGATTTTTGGGACAGCGTAAAATCGAGAAATACAACCGTAGGTGCTGACTTTTCGAGTCGCGTAAAATCAGCAAACGTAATTGGATGTACAATCGAGATCGAACGACTACGGAAATGCATGACCATTCAGGTTGATAGGTTACGGTAGAGAGGATCGGAGTAAGCGTCAGGTAAATAGTGCAAGAAACGGGGAGCAAGAGGACGAGAACGAAAGAAAACGAATCGAAAGCTAGAAAACCGACATCCCTTCACCAATTAATAAATTGGCAGTTCTCACTGGAGCTGGTTGAGCTAACCCGTGAAATTTTGAAACTGTATCCAGGTAACATTTAGGTGGGCATTGCACTAGAGCAAAGCACTGCACCTCCGAAATACACGCAGAAAATCGGTAGGATTTTTTGGATATAAGAAGAGCAGCGCGAGAACTACACTATCGAGAAGTTTCTGTACGGTATAGGCAATACAGCCAGAAAAACTATCACCAAGTAGCACGGGAGCGCGAGCGAGCTCGAGGCACCTTGTCGATTGTCTCTAGACCAACTACTTTGCTAATAGTCAAATTCAGAAACTAATCGTTCTGATTGGTCGAGATCCTTGAATCCTTGATCCTTGAATCGTCCCTTTAAACTATATTGAGAGCGTGTTTTAACAAATCGGTAGCATAACATATCTAGAGATCCTCCAGGGCCGCTTCTTCAGGGCATAGGGCGACAGCAGGGTAGCTCATATTCAACTCGAGCCAGGGGGTTTCTCCCCTGCCTTTAACCATATCAAAATTGTATCGCCGTCAGCTCTCCAGCCCATTGCCAGTCTCTAGTAGAGTACCGGTATCTCACCCAGAGTTTTGCCGGCCCGTGGAGACGTCTCATTGGGTGCTTCTCTGCTGGTCAACTTGTTCCGAAGAGACTATTTTTCCACGGCCGGTTCGAGCACCTCGGCCTCAACTCAACAAAACATTCCGAGAACATTGACGTAACTATCCGAGAGCGTTTATGTAAGCAGGGTGGCGTCTGCCGAAGGGAACTAGAAAGCCTGAGCGTTATCCGAAATGATAGCTCGGGTCGTCTTGTGGCTCTGAATTTTAAAATCATGTCACACGATTTACATTAAAATATGTGTTTATGAATTACTTTTCTTCTATCTCAAAATATGGTACGATTTTACTTAATCTAATTCAGCTTCGCCTTTCGGAGTAGAATTTTTTTTCACAATGAAAGAATAATATACATATAATATTATCTTCTTACATAACATTTCTCAAAAATAATGAAGCACGAAGGGCAAATCTGAAACGATGTATCATTGTAACGAATACACATTTATTTCACATAGACAGAGTTTAGAATTTCTTTAATATAACTTGAAGCACAAACACTTATGATATCCCCCACAAAAACACTTTCGTCTAAAAGACCTCGTCAAGTACAGGATCGCTGTGAATTCCCTCCTTAAACGGAAATACCTGTATTTATATCATGAATTATTGTTCTAGTAAAAAAAAAATATTAAAATCATGTTATGCTGCCAAGTACATAAGTATCTGCGTCTTAGCTCATCATTTTAATTGCATTTTAAAAGTTTCCTATAACGTCTGGGTTACTCTTTTGTTTTAGTATTGTTCGGTGTGACTAGTGGTATTTTTATTAATGCAATGCAATAAGTAATTGTAAATTCGCGGAAAACGCAGAAACAAATGATCTCTTTAACAGTTTCTAAATAATTAGAATTGGGCCGTGCAAATTTAACCTTGTAAGGTTCGCCCTGTAGAATTAGGTGCTCCTCCGAACGAAAGAAAGATTTAGTATACTGTAATCTGACTACGTGTGTAGGATTTGTTCGGGCCGTATTAATAACTTTCAAAATATTTAACGTCTAAGATATGAAACATGTAGAATATTCCATATAGGATAATACATGTAGGATATACATATGCCTCTCCATATCATAGTAGACATGATTCTCTGTTAAATTTTCACGTTGAATGTCACATAGGTACATAAATCATATTATAGTTTTTTGCATCAACGACATCGATGGTCAATTAATTCCAGCGTTAAACCACATTTTTAATAATTTTACGAGGTGTATGAATGCTTATTCATTAAGATTCTATTCCCTCATTTCTAGTTAAGAGAATACTATTCAACTCATTCTCAAACTCTTGAGAAATTTAAGCATATTAAATATCTCAATATAAGCGCAATCGTAAATTTCGGCGAATATTCAGAAATCAAAAATTGGCCTTAGGTTATGTCCAATGTAACGTAGCGCTAGAGTTTTCGAAAGAGATTGTGAAATGCTCTATTCTGCGGAAGGTATTTGCATACAATACTTCGTACAGCATGAGACAATAGAATTATTTCTCCGCATTGGACGCGTACGTACAGCCGCAGGAATGGGCCATAAATCATATCTCGAAACAGATCCAAATCCTCGTGAATTGTGTTACCAGGTGCTTATGTGCCGAAGGAAAGCGGTTTCTAGACTCGCCATATCAAGATATGAAGATGCAGGGATCTGTCTGATTCATATTTCATATATTCATTCAGCACGAGGGAACAATTTATTATCAGTTACGTATTTACAAACTTCTCAGTTTTCTGTTTCATCATTAGAATTAAGATAAAACTGCTATTAAAAATATATCATCGATGGAAGATAATAAATGATTCTGCACCGCGAAAAAAGGACGATATTCTAATTATAAAATCTACGTTGCTGAATGTAATCGAAAAATATGCGCCAACGTGAATTGAGATTCTACAGACGCTGAAGCTCGATATGCTAATTGCAATCTACTATGTAAATGTCGAATCGACAGTTACACCATTATGTGTATACAAAGGTTAAAGGAGCGCGTTTATCTGGCCTCGTACGGTTGAGGCTCTCGTGTCGGAGGGATTTTCGGATCAGTTAGAGAAGGAAAAAAGTACAATGTTGGAAAACACTCTATGTATTTATTCCTTCAATATAAACTGCTGCGCGTTCTCATTATCTCGCGCACTCTACAATCGTCTTTCTCGTCCTCACGCATGCGCGTTTGTTCGCTTGTGCATATACTTTTTAACCGCTCTTTTCGCTCATACGTTCGCACACAATTGCTCACTCTCGCACTCGAATGTGAAACGTGAGGCGCCCGTACCGGGGTTCTCAAAACCGCACTCTCTCAACGCGATGGAGTTTGAGTGCAGTTGAAATGAGGTTAGGGTAGCAAGCCAAAATAAATAATTCTGCGGGAAATGACGTATTTTAGTGTTTACGCAAATTAAAAAATATCAATTTATACAGAGTCGCTTTGATGTATGATTGTATGTATTGCTTGTCCACGAGTTCAACGTGTTTTCTTGACAGATCGGAAACAATGAAAACCCTAGTAGGGCATACGTGTCACTGCATAAAATGTTTATTACATGTATGTTTTAGCATATATTTGTTATTTTATGTAGAAACACGTGTCTTTTGGTTCAGACTTTATAACTTGGAAAATATCAAAAGACCGCATGGAACTCATGGACCGACTATACTACGCGATTGTATTTTATACATTTACTAAAAACTTCAATTTTGGAAATGTGTTATTTTTGGACCAAAAGTACTAGATATCTGTAAATATTACTGTCTATACATTCCCCAACGGGCACTGGCATATTCTCCGTTGAAAATAGAACAAAATGCATTTTGTCCGAATGAGATCAGTTGCAGCGTTCTCGAAAAAATAAATATTAAAAATTTAGAAATATCATCATGTCTCATGTTCGATAAGTCATAATCTAATCATAATATTACAGTTTCTACTTGAGTGAATGTGTTCACAGACGCAAACGCCCGCCACTTTCCTTTTCTACTGCTATTGTTTTCTTTTGGTGATGATTGCAACTTACTTAAAATGATGATATTTCTAAATTTTTAATATTTATTTTCTTAAAAACGCTGCAACCGATTTCATTCGGATAAATTGCATTTTGTTCTATTTTCAACGGAGAATATGCCAGTGCCCGTTGGGGATTAAGTCGTGGGACACCCTGTATATGGAGCTTCATTTTTTCTCTAATTTTTAACCCAATTAGTTGAATACTTAGTCTGGGATTATATCCGTAAAATTGCATCCTGATTTTAAAACTGTAATACTATATGGTTCTATTGGAGTGTGCAGGAACTTCAAACGAACCTAACTTGATGGACTTTTCGCGAATTTAGAGAGTAGTATGGGTAATAAAATATGAAATCAATCAAATAAATTTATAATATATTTTGTAACGTATTTTCTTAACTTAACACCGATAACAAAAAATCTGAGAACTGACCTACGTTACCTTCGGCCGTACCTTCTTCTCTCATGCATCCGCAAGCTAGGCGGGCGCCAGGCAATTCTTTATCACCGGGAACTGACAAGCCGGCATGACCTGGGAGTTTGGGTGTAACAGGTCCAACTCCAGCAAAACGAGAGCTCTAACGGACCCTATCAGAAAATGCGATAGTTTAATGGATTCTGTTGATTTCTGGGAATCTGTAAAATCGAGAAACGCAACTTGATGCACGAACGGGAGTGGACGGTTACGAAAATGCACGGCTGCTTAGGCTACTAGGTTGAGGTAGAGAGGGTCGGAGTAACCGTCAGGTAAATAGTGCGAGATATAAAGAGCAACGAGTCGAAACCGTAACACAACGAATCGGAAGTATCAAATCGAAATCCCTTCACCAATTAATAAATTGGCAGTCCTCACCGGAGCTGGTGCAGCTAATCCGCGAAGGCGGAGAACTGGGTCCAAAGGACACTCGGGTGGGCACTGCACTAGGACACAGCACTACACCTCCGGAACACTCAGAGAAAGTCCATAGAATTTCCTGGATATCGGGAGAGTAACGCGAGAGCTACATGAGCGAGAACTTTCTATATCGTATCGAAACACAGCTAGAAAAACTATCAACAGAATCAATAGAAAGGGAGAACGTTATCTGAATCTGTGGCCGAAGTCGCCTTGTGAGCGGGAATCAAAAAATCACGTCACAATTTGTAAACCAAATCATTAGACTTTTACAGCACGCTGAGAAGAAATTGGTGGCAGTAGGATATAGAGGCAGAAAATTATATTATTAATTTGACTTTAGTATCAAGAGACTCGGTCGAGTCTCGCACCAAGTACAAGCAACCCGCCGTACAGGACACGGTCCGCCGAGACCGTTTACTCGAAGCATCTCTTGCACCTGTGTTTCGAATCAAATATCTTATGAACGGCTGTATGTGAGAAAAATGTATTGATACATTCACTGTAGAAATCAAGGGTTCTGAATTGATTGTGACCAAATTCAATACGATTAGTGTACGGGATCAGGACGTATTCACATGGCGAGTGAGATGATTTTATTTCAGGTCCGTCGTCGTCGTCGTCGTCGTCGTCGTCTTCGCACGTCCATCAACTTTTTTACACGACAAATGGCGCTGACTGCTTTGCCTTCTTTACCTATTTGTATTCTGGATGGTGTTGGTAATTTACGAATACACAACACAATGAAATACACTTTATACGTGAAACTACCGTTCACACCGAATTTCCAGTTAATATAAGGCTACTTTCACAATAGTACAGAATTATTAAGGCTTTCATGTGGGCGCGTATGTATGGGTGTATGTATGTGTGTGCTTCGATATAGTTCCTCGTATTTTAGGTGACAGTGTTTAGAGATATATGATGTCCAGTTATTCCGCTCCGTAGTTTCCTGTATCTAGGTGTCAGGCGTGGAAGTTCAGGGTGTCCAGGTATTCCGCTTCATAGTTTCCTGTGTTCAGGTGTCAGACGTAGAAGTCCAGAGTGCCCAGAAAAGTGTGCAACGAGCGACGCTTTGGTGCTTCGCTCAAACTATAGTATCCTTTCTGGTGTTCGTACGGCCTGAGGTACGTAAATAATTCAGCACACTCTCCTCTCTTACGTTTACCACACGGCTTCAACAAGCTGGACACCATTAACGACGCTTGTGTGCATTAAAGATTACATTTTCTTTAAAAATTTGTATATATCTTATGCATTTCTAAACAAAGGGACTTACAAATTAAATTTATATGCCATTAAACATTTTCGACAACGCAATATATTTTTCTGATTAGCGACATCATAATGCATTTACATTTTATATCTGTGAAAATATAGATTTCAGTGCTTAGAGCTTCTATGTCCCGTTGAGCAACAAAAACTTATGATATCCCCCAAAAAAACACTTACGTGTAAAAAATTACGCCAAGTACAGGAGTGCCGTGAATTCCTGTTACAAAAAGTATTGAAATCATATTATTCACTTGGCCTCAATAATCTGATATCAATACTTTTCATTAGAGGAATACACAGCACTCCTGTACTTGGTGTAGTTTTTTACACGTAAGTGTTTTTTGGGGATAGAAATATGTCTGATTCCTATAGCATAGTGATATACTGAATTATTTAATACACGGAGGGAATTGTCTACCAAAAATTGGAATAGGTTTATACCTACGGAAGAACAAGCTAGAACTCTAACAAAAATTAGTATGTTTAGGGCAGAACCAGATTTTAATGTATGACAATTTAAATTGGAGACATTAATTTCGGGTATAGTCTTTAACCTCTTAGGCACGGCTGAATTTTGCGCGGGGCTAATTCTCTGTACGCGTTCAACGCGAATTACTTGTAAATGATACGGCACTGCAATGTGTGACGGATAATGCTGTTCTTTACACGAGTACATTGGAATGAAGTGTTTGATGATTAAATTATAATTTTTCTTAAAGATATGATACACGCATTTTAACTTTAAAAAATTATTCTAATAATTAATAATACAATTCAGTATGGCATCCGCGAAAGCCACTATAGTGGCGCGTCGTTCAGAGAGATGGCATCTGCGAAAGCCACTATAGTGGCGCATAGTGCCTAAGAGGTTAATAAAAATTGGTTAAATTTCTACGAAAATTTGGTTGGAAATTCTCTTTGTGTATGAGAAGTTCATGTTTATTCCAATGGTTCGCAAGGTTCAGATACTAATGGATTTAATGGAGCAAGGGTTCATTGAAAATAAACATAACAAATGTAAAATATAAATATAATTGGATTCTAAACTCAGTTCCATATTGAGCGAAAGCTTGCACATTAAAAACCGGAGATGGCTCTTTATTTAAAAGAGATACGTCATTATAAACTTAAAGGATGATTGAACACGACGAGTTTAAGTAATGAAAAATAAAATATCGCTTTAGTCGTCTTCAGACAAATTGTTACATATTTATCTTGAATTGTTCATTTAATTCCCCACAGAGTAAATTACTAATTTGGACTAATTCACCATTTCTATTCAGATTGTATAAGGAGAAACACGGAAATTAAGGAAAATGTACCTGCATCAACAGAGTACATCCGCACTCTTAATTTGATGTGTGCTACTCTCAGAGTAGCACAAAAAAGAGAGATATAGGGGGAATGGGCAGAATCTGAGCAATTGGATATGAGCTCGACATAATTGTAATTTACTTTTTCATATAAGTACTAATTCCCATACTCAATGCATACCAACATTTTTTGCGTGGGAAGCATCGACGTACGGAAATTAAGATTCTAGTTTCTCGATTTAGGTAACGATCGACTCATTGAACAGTCTTATAACTTGTAACGTAATTCTTTGACTCGACCCGACACCGATAGCAAGACATACGGGAACGACTATCTTCGAAAACCAACCTACGTTACCTTCGGCCGTCCACCCGTCGTTCGTGCATCCGCAAGCCAGGCGGGCGCCAGTCAATTCTTTTTTCACCGGGAACTGACGAGCCGGTATAAACTGGGAGTTGGGATGGAACAGGCCCAACTCCACCAAGAACGAGAGCTCTGACGGAACATATCAGAAGAGGCGATAGCTTAACGGATCCTGTCGATTTTTGGGGACGCGTAAAATCGAGAAACGCAACCGTATGTGCTGATCTTTGGGGTCGCGTAAAATCAGCAAACGCAACTGGATACACGAACGGGAGCGGACGGTTACGGAAATGCACGGCCGCTCAGGCTGCTAGGTTTGAGGTAGAGAGGGTCGGAGTAAGAGTCCGGCAAATAGTGCGAGAGACAGAGAGCGACGAACCGAGAACGTATCAAAACGAATCTTAATTATCTATCGAGATCCCTTCACCAATTAATAAATTGGGAATCCTCACCGGAGCTGGTGCAGCTAATCCGTGGAGGCCGA
>NW_014333169.1:8661-16273 GCF_000341935.2 Cephus cinctus | reverse complement strand
ACCGAGAACGTATCAGAACGAATCTTAATTGTCTATCGAGATCCCTTCACCAATTAATAAATTGGGAATCCTCACCGGAGCTGGTGCAGCTAATCCGTGGAGGCCGAGAACTGTATCCAAAGGACACTCTGATGAACACTGCACTAAGGCACAGCACTATACCTCCGTAACACTCACAGGAATTCATAGAATTCCTGGATATCGCGAGAACAACGCGAGAACTGTACTAAGCGAGAACTTGCTATACCGTAGTGAAACACGGCAAGAAAAACTATCAACAGATAGCACGGGAGCCCGAGCCAGCCCGTGACACCTCGGTCGGTGCCCCGAGACAGACTGCTTTGACAATAGCCAAATCCGAGAACTAATCATTCTGATTGGTCGAGAGCCTTATAGCCGATAACTCTTCTATCTCCTTCGAGTCGTCCCTTTAAACCAAATCGAGAGCGTTCCTTAGCGAATCGGTACATAATCTTTGGAGATCCTCCACGGCCGCTTCCCCAGGGCATCGGGCGACAGCTGGGCACCACATCCTTAACTCGGGCAGGAGGTTCCTCTCCTGCCCTTAACTATATCAAAACTTTTTCCGCCCGCTCTACAGCCCTTTGCCCATCTCCAGCGGGGCGCCGGTATCTCACCCGGGCTTCTGCCGGTCCGTGGAGACGTCTCCGTCGGGTACTCTCCTCTGCCGGGCAACTCGGTACGTCGAGACTATATCCCCACGGCAGATTCGAGCACCTCGACCTCAACTAAACACTGACAGAATCTTACGAGAGTCTTGACATAACTGTACGAATCAACCCGAGAGCGTAGCTTCTGACCAGGGTGGCGACCCGAAGAGAACCAGAAATCGAGAACATCATCTGTATCGGTAACCGGAGCCGCCTTGGGACCGTGATTCGAAAAATCACGTCACAAACTTTTACAAAATGCTAGAGACCGGGGATGGTTGTGTAATTTTTTTGTTCATCGATTGTTCAGTAATTTTTCGCAGTTGAACCACATCAAATATGCTTAAATCTAAAGCCTATTATTAGTAATAATCTTGATAGCCATATAGTCGGGACAAGGATAACAAATAATAAGATATACATTAACTAATCAACAGTTTTTGAGACTTCGTAACCCATGTCTGGGTTAATTGTTACAGTGCTTGGAGTGAAATGTTACAAGAAATGTTAGTGTCTTTTAGTAAAAAAAAAAGTTGAAACAATTAGAATAGCAGTATGTAACTTTTATTGAAACAAAAATTAAAATTTCTTTTAAATAAGTTAACCAAACATAAAAATATTTCTTTTAAATTATTTCCTAACATCATTAAAGTCAACTAACGACTATTAATCAATTAATAAAAATCATTGGAAATCAGTGTTAATTAGAAAAATCCGAATCACAGTTTTGATAAATGTAAGTTGGTAACCCAGAAGTGCACTCCTTCAGAGCCTACATTTGACAGTTTTGGCACTGAATCTACATTATTCTCGGCCTGCTGGTAGAATATGGAGATAAGCAGACAAGACAAAAATCTTCATTTTTTTTCTCATCGTCATTCGATATCTTTTTTTTTATTCCTTTCTTCTTTTGATATGG
The DNA here is from genome assembly GCF_000341935.2 of Cephus cinctus. NCBI lineage: Eukaryota > Metazoa > Arthropoda > Insecta > Hymenoptera > Cephidae > Cephus > Cephus cinctus. The sequence continues at coordinate 14,683 of NW_014333169.1, read as the reverse complement.
GAATATAGTTTTCTTTACTTTCTATTTCTTTGCTTCTAGTTCTTTTTTCTCTTCTTCTATATAATTTTTATATGGGGTGTCTATTAATATTGCTGATTTCCTTTTGTATACTCGTGACATTATTGTCAGTACTGTAAAAAAAAAACGAAAACTATACGATAAGTGCGTATAAGGGGCTGTTTGTCATATGTGACAAATAACTCCGAAAAACCTATGACAACATGATCCCATCGGCAATAAAACTAATCTCTATAATTACTAAATAAAATGTCCAAATTTATGCAACTATTACATTAAACGTAATTGAAATGAAGTTCATACTATGAACTAAGATAAAAAGAAAAGTATTAAAATAGACCAAATGTGTCTACTTACATGATAGATACAAAGTCACAAAATTTACTTTGAGTGTACGAAAACTAACGAAAAGTCGTCCGCTAGGGGGACGAGTCTCCGAGGCGTGGACTGAACGATCAGGAAAGCATAGGAGATGCGTAAGAGTACGTCGAACAGAAAAGATCGGTTGATCCCGTGAATTGAAAGGTAGCCAAAATAACTGTGAGCATCACTTACCATTGTCCTGTAGCTCCTACTATCCACAGGAACACACTCTCCTGGGTTATAGATCCTTCAAACGGATAACGATATGATAAATAATCTATAATCAGTACGAAACGATAAGACGTCTATCCCTGAGCTAGGCGACGCTATGAGTGACGCTACAAATTTCAAAAATTAGAAACCTTCCCGAGAGCGCGCTGTAATACCACTCCCTGGTCCAATCAGGTTCGCTATTACATCGGCTCTGATAGCGAGCTCGCGATCTTCAATTGTTTTGATGTCCCGATGAAATAGATTCTGGCATCTTGTTACGTTAGGATAGCTGCAGTACTGTTTCCGGGAGGCGAGAATCGCATCCACCTCTACCCCCTTGATATTCGGCTCTGCGCCGTTTCTGCAACCCCTATATGCCCTATGATCGTGAAGACGTTCGCCGCTTGCTTCGCGTAGTCGAGCCGCCAAATTGTGTGCTCCGGTCTTAACGGCACGCGTCACCTCTCCTCCACAGCGCTCCGGCATGCCCGTTGTTGACTCTCTCGGTACAAAATCCGTCTCGATAGAAATTTTGTCGAATCCTCTGGGTTCCGCCTAACGAACTCGGAATCAAAAAAAACATTTCCCACAGGGAAATAAATACAAATTCTTAAAATAAAATCGGTCAACGCCATGCAAAACGCTTCATAATTCATTAGGCCCCACGACGTAGCCGAATTCGTCTACTTTATGACGTGCATCAAAATGCCACGTCACAGTATATACACTCATGTAAATAGAAAAAATACAAACTTTGACGACGAGGGACAGGTGAAAAGGTGAACTTTTAAATGACTAATAAATACGTTTAGTATATGTATTTTTCTGCGATACTATTTTAGCTGTACTAAGAAAAAAAAAGAGTAGCTGTGAATCAAAGTCAATTAATATATTTTTGTTTTGTACGATGGTCACGTTCCTGATGATTATAGCTGTTATAGCACCGGTAGGCACGTAGCACTCAACGTTGATAGTTTTACTCGCATGTATCGGAACCGTTTTTGATGTTGGTGTTAGCGGACAGCGTATTACAGTTTGATACTAATTGACACTTTGTTTTTCGTGCACTTGTGTCGAGAGCCTTTGTATCTTATCAAAATATTTTCGTTGTAAAGTGCAGGGTGCTGCATGATTTTCCGCGTGCTATACGTTTTAGCATCCCCCCAGTGAGTCGACGAGGTAAGACAAAAGAAGATCGCATACAGTAAGTGCTACTAAATTGTAGTGTTGTTAATTTTGGATAATGTATTATTAGAGCGTATATGGTAAGTGACAGTATACTTTTCGGTCGGTAATCATCGACAGCCTTTGTGTATTGTTCCGAGCCACTACCGCTGCAAAGGTTATGGCGCTGAGTAAGCTTGTGCGCAATATGTACTGGGGCATTTGCCGGTTTGTTTCTGCGACACTGTGCGTGCATTTATGTCGACAGCTGTCTCGTTACTTGTGCAAAGAGTAGTTAGGAAATACGCAACATTGTGACATTTCTTGTCTGTTTAATAGAGTAATACCCCTCATTGATTATCGGCACCATCGAAGCTAATAGTTCCACGTAGCGATATTACGATATAGCTAAGGTAAGCAAATCGACAGTACTAGACGCATTTTATATTATGTAATATTACGTTACGCCTTACCGAACACCCAGGGGCAACTCGATAAAAAAAATCTTTTGTAATATGTGTAATTTCTCAGCTTCTGTTACAGTGCTTTATACAATCTATAGGTGTATAGTCTTACTATCTGTGTGAGCACTAAACGTCATTCTTATTGCGCTACAATTCAAGGACTCACTTGTCCTTCTTCCTGGGGATTCTTTGCGTGAATATGTAAGATGCTACATAACATATTCCTTACAACTTTAAAACTAAGGTACTGGTATAGAATGTTTTTTAAACAATTTATATTGTACTTGTAGTAACTATTTATGAATAGAGTAACATGTGTATTTTGGAATGCTGCATGTAATTTGATCAGAGGACCGTCGTAATTCATAGCGCCCTTGTTTAGCACCAATCTCGATGGCTTTTATTCAAATCGGTGTGGTTTTGGTATGTTTTAAGCACTTCTTACATATTGGCGTTCTGTGTACGATAAGTATAATAACTATTTTAAAACGATAAATTTAAAGACTAAGCTATAAATATATGAAAAAGTGTTGAAAATCTAGCCCACATTTAGATGTTAAAAGTCTCATGACTTTTTATTTAAAATTTTCAAAAGAACTCTCGTGGTTACTAAATTTTATTTTGTGTTTATCGTATATGCTGTCATGGCATTATAGGATAAAAACGATTGAAGTTAGTGGTGAAGGATGGTAAAAACACAGTGGTTAAAAAAAAAGCTTTTACACACGGCTAAAGAAATAGATTGAATCAATCGCTACAACGTGTAAAATATTCCGTCACAAAGTCCCGACAATAACAACTAGCGGGTTTCAACCACGGAACGCAGTATCGCCCTTCGGGAAAGTTTCAAAAAGTACCGTCCAAGAACTCCAGACTCCAAGATTGCATTTTAATAACTTTAGACTATCTACTTTTCGTTCTATATGACTGTTTCATCCGGCATGTATTCGGCTACCACTAACTTCGCGCTGAAGGAACATTGAGGAGCAGCAGAACACCAGCAGAACACCAGCCTTAGTTTCGACAGAAGGAAGCCACAACCAGTCCCGCGAGAGGAGGTGGAGGTTATAACGGGGTGCGCGGCTCGTCCCTGCTATAATTAATTTATCCACAGAGCCGCCAGGGAGCGCTAGAGGCCTAGGAATTTCCGAAAAATTAGGAGTTCTGATTGGGATTTGAACCCGATACCTTCGGACTGCCAAGTCGAGCACTTACCACTGTGCCACCGAACCCACTGTCCGACCTGATAAGTCCTACTTATTTATTTTTCGGTCATTCCTAGGTGGACCCACCTCCAGCTCTGTAACGCCACGTTACAAGGTCCACCACAAAATCAGACGCCTCCACTCTACAGCCGACGACTTCCGAACTGAATAGTAGGTCGGCTCAGTAGTAGAAGACATCATCATGGACCATCGACGTTCGCGGACGTCTGACGTCCCGCGTAGGGAACATCGACAGAACTGAGGAGAATAAGTAGCTCTGAAAGCTACTCTGGCGTGAGGAGTCATGACCCTTCGCTACCTAGTCGTTCCCACAGGCGTCCGGACGAGGATCACCCACGGACAACAGATTCCGGTAACCCCAACTACGGCAACGAGTTATGACAATGCAAAGAACACTGATTCCCGCGAACAGGATCCGTCTCGTAGGCTAGTTTTAAGGACTCACAAGGTGGGCCCACCTTCCATCTATCGTATTGTTCTGATTACAGAAAAATTCCGTTCACATACATCATTTCGTTTCGCGTCCTTCTCGTGCGGTAGGGTGGTGTAACGTTCCCATAACACAATTCCGAAGAAATTTGAGTCAAGCTACATGCTTCGGAATTTAGTTCGAGAATCTAGACGAATCCTTCTGCGCTGGCGATTGGCTCAAGAGGACTGAGTGAGGACGACGGAGCTAGCGCTGGCCCCGAGTCTCGAAGAACTTGCCTCGAGCGTCATTCTACGTTAATTAGCCGCCTTGGCCTCCGTCTCAATAAATGTACTGTAGTCATATCTTCTTTTTCTGTGTCGTTCACGGTAAGTCCAATAATCTTTCTGCTAGCTTTCACGCGAAAATGCTGCCAGAATGTTTGTCACATATATTCATCGACAGACGCTTTTTCAAGGTAAAATTGAACAATTAATTTCAAATTTATACTCACTGTTGTTTTTATCTCTGTACAGGGGTAATGCACTGTTCAGTAGACTGGCAAGCAACATCCAAACGAGAAACCAAAATCTTTCCATTTCGTCCTGAAGCATAGAAACAAACGAAAGAGGTAATCACCAGTGTTCTTGTTTCCCATGTAAAAAAAGTTAATTACATAAATTATTTCACGAAAAGAACATTACTGATTAGTGATTACGCAAACCATATTACTGAATCTCAGTATAAAATTGCCTGCTATGTCATATTAACTTATATCGTTAACAAGTTTAAAAAATATTTGACTATAAGGGAAAAACGGATGAAAAGATAGACGTCATGAAAAACATCTGAGAGTCAGATGACTTAATGCATAAGATATATTACTTGCTGTTCATGAACGAGGTCAGCCCAATGAGTTTGAAGGATCATTAACTGATGTAAAACTGGAAAAATAAAGAGCGTGAGGGTGTCCGTCTCATTGAATAGTTTCTTTCTTACATGATACAAAGCTTTTGCATTATAAGAACTGAACAGGAGGATTTTTACGAAATTTCCGAAACACATGCCGCATTAATATAAGTTTAAATATTATTATGGCAATGGAAGAAAACATTACATAGGACCAACAAGTATTTTATTCTTGTAAATTAATGTTCTTAGCAGTCTATCAGTTTGAATCCATACGTAAATCCTTGTATAATATAATCAATCCAATGACAGGGTGTTTTAATTTTGATTAAAATTAAATTTAAATCTTTACTAATTCTCAAAACAATTCGTTCGTAATGTTTAGATATTCTGCGCATTTCTGCAATAAGCCTGATCCGTGAATTCCATTCTTGTATGAAATTATAATGGATCTACACCACTTGTTCGAATTAGGTACTTTGATATACAGGGTGTTCGTTATGAAACAAACTGTAGTAACATCGTTGCATTCCTTGTCAAATTCTAATGAATACTTATATTTTCATTTTTTATTTCATATATCAAAATTTCGAGATAATCAAGGTTGAAGTTGCAGTAATGCGACCAATCAGAGTGCGTTTAAACGGAGCGTAGATGACGTCGCGAGTCAACCCGCAAGACCTGCTTACACTACGCCAATAACACTAAGAGTATCGTCGTAGTGTCCCTGTTTATCTGCATGTAATTGAGTGAGATACAATCGCTCGCTGTAATGTCAGTAAATTTCAGAAGGTACCCTTTATTCCTTATAATGTCTATTCCTTTAATGTCACAAGATAGTTGTAGCAACGTATTACGTTTTGAGTGGTCCTGAAAAGGACCGACTTTGATCTACGCATGACCGAGCTTGGATCTGGATATGCTAATCTGCAACAATTACATACATTTTCTATGATAATGATTATTCTGAGACAGTAAATATTGTAGAGTACATAACATTTTTATCAGGATGTCGCCGATTAAGGTACCTAATTGCATATTCTTGCGCTGTTTGTGTTTGGTTGCCATTACATTGGGCTAACACCCAATACATGTCGCAATATTCTCTCACAGAATAATTACTCATAATGCAAACTGACTGTGTCCACAATGTGAAGTGAAATAAGTTGTAATTTGTAAACAAGTCATTCGACCGCAGTAGACTTATTACTGTTTACAAATTACAATCTATTTCGCTTCATATTGCGGAGACAGTT
>NW_014333169.1:7293-7849 GCF_000341935.2 Cephus cinctus | reverse complement strand
ACCACTCAAAACGTAATACGTTGCTACAACTATCTTGTCACATTAAAGGAATAGACATTATAAGGAATAAAGGGTACCTTCTGAAATTCACTGACGTTACAGCGAGCGATTATATCTCACTCAATTACATGCAGATAAACAGAGACACTACGAAGTAGTTGCATTCCTTGTCAAATTCTAATGAATACTTATATTTTCATTTTTTATTTCATATATCAAAATTTCGAGATAATCAAGGTTGAAGTTGCAGTAATGCGACCAATCAGAGTGCGTTTAAACGGAGCGTAGATGACGTCGCGAGTCAACCCGCAAGACCTGCTTACATGGGGGTTCTGGATATAGATTCCTGCACCGACATAATACCGACACTCCAGAGCCTTCGAAGGTGGGTGTCCGTGCTAAGTTACCGTCGTAAGCTCTACGATTTCTGGAAGTGACGTCATCAGGACCCCCCGATTCCAAGAATTTTCGCTCAATTCCGGGAATTTTGCGTCACATTCCGGGAATTTTGCGCTCGATTCTAGGAATTACGCACGATCGAGAACCTTCTAGAACA
>NW_014333169.1:4403-4641 GCF_000341935.2 Cephus cinctus | reverse complement strand
CAATTCGGGTAGGTGTCTTATCGCTCGAACCGATGCAAAACAATTCCAGGAAATCCTTGAAACCTTCGTATAAAAGGCCCTTCGATGATGCGCAGCGATCATTGTTTGTCGAACCTTGAAGTGTATTATTGCTATTAACGAAATGGATTCTACAAAGTGTAAAAAGTTGATTGAGATTATGGAAGGAGCGTATAAACTTCTGAAGAAGGGTTCATCGACGGCAGAAATTGAAAAATGG
>NW_014333169.1:3969-4211 GCF_000341935.2 Cephus cinctus | reverse complement strand
CGGAGAGAAAACTAAAATTTTAACAACGATCGGAATCCTCAAATCTCTAAACGAAAAATTTAAACAACAACTTCGAAAAAGTGGTGGAGGAACGGTGAGGGAGAGAAGAAGTGGCAGAGTGCGTTGAGATGACTTGGAATCTGCCTTTAAGGGAAGAATAAGGACTGGAGTCATTGCAAACTTGCGACATAAGGACTTGGGCCGTTTCCTGGAAGATTCCAGAAAATTGTTTACTGCGAGAG
>NW_014333169.1:3003-3348 GCF_000341935.2 Cephus cinctus | reverse complement strand
AAGGTTTAAATTTTCCGATTGGCTTAAAGGACATTTCGAAATTCGAGAAGATGAATGATTTGGTAATTAACGTTTACGGTATAGAGTATGATACTGGTCATGAGATAGTACCAATTTATCTAAGTCAGCAAAAGTCAAACAAGGAAGCGATTCATTTACTCATGTTAGAAATAAAAATTTATTCGAATGGAGATGACGTAGACATGGAAGACGGTAGTGTTTATCACTTTGCTTGGATTCGAAATCTATTCCGTTTACTGAAATCACAAATTACGAAACATAAAGGTTATACTAAACTCTGTGATCGATGTCTATGCCACTTTACAACAGTAAACTCTTTCGAAA
>NW_014333169.1:2408-2849 GCF_000341935.2 Cephus cinctus | reverse complement strand
GTATTACCGGATGAAAAAGATAAAATTATGAAATTTAAAAATTATAAGTATAAAGAACTTGTTCCGTTTACCGTTTATGCGGACATCGAGTGTATTGTAGAGCCAATTGCGGATAAGTCTAATTCGTTAAACACAACTCTCTATCAAAGACACGTTCCACACAGTATAGCGTACTATTTACAATGTAACTTTGATGACTCTATTTCTAAATTTAGAGCTTATCGTGGAAAAGATTGCGTGGAATGGTTCATGAATCAATTAAAGGAATTAGCTCAAGTTGTAGAGTTTTATCTAAAACGAATCGTACCAATGGAATCTCTAAACTTCAAACAAAGAAATGAATTCTACTCGGCCAAGATTTGTCATATTTGTGAAAAACCGTTTACACCTCAGGATGCCAAGCATCGTGATCATTGCCATTTTACAGGCAAATATCGCGGT
>NW_014333169.1:1348-1568 GCF_000341935.2 Cephus cinctus | reverse complement strand
TTTTATAAACTTATGAACAATTCGGTTTTCGGAAAAACAATGGAAAATGTCAGAAAACAAAAAGACGTTAGACTGGTTACTAGGTGGGACGGAGCGTATGAAGCAAAGGCTCTGATTGCAAAACCAAATTTTCATAGCTGCACCGTATTTGATGAAGATTTGATCATAGTAGAATTAAATCGAACAAAAATTAAATTCAATAAACCGATATACGCAGGAT
>NW_014333169.1:419-669 GCF_000341935.2 Cephus cinctus | reverse complement strand
ATGAAAATAATGGAAAAATTATGATTGAATTTGTAGGATTGCGAGCAAAATTATACTCTTTCAAAGTTTTAGGAGAAAGCAAAGATAAAAAACGCGCGAAAGGAGTCAAGGCCTCAACATTGAAAACAATTACTTTTTATGATTATATTCAATGTCTTTTGCATCATCAAAATTTAATGAAATGTCAAAATTTAATTCAAAGTAAAAAACATAAAGTTTATACCGTACAACAGAGAAAAATAGCACTGAG
>NW_014333169.1:0-215 GCF_000341935.2 Cephus cinctus | reverse complement strand
TATTGCATATCATTTGATCCTTCAATGCAACGCCAGCTCCTAACCATCTGGATTGTTCCTTCTATGCGTTATCTTAATAAATAATTCTCAGAAGTCGCTCGCACTCTTTGTCACATATAGAGGTAGAGGTAGGGAGTACGCTTTAAAAATGACGCTTGCACCCGCCACGACTCAGTTCAAAAATGGCTAACAACTACGTGCAGTTACTTACAAAC
>NW_014333168.1:150865-171660 GCF_000341935.2 Cephus cinctus | reverse complement strand
GTAATTTGTTTTTGATATTCTACAATTTCAATGCAATTTTTATCTACTCCGTATTTTCTGCGAGATTTTGATTTAGCCTACATAGATTTTGATTTTGCATACTTCTCAAGAACTATTGAAAAAGCCTATTGACGAAGCACCTCCTGGGCATGCTAAGTGGCGCCATTTCTGAGAGAACTAGTGAACTTTTGCTTTTGCTTTTGCCGAGATGGTAAGGACTGAGGGAACAAGGGGAGAAGATGCGTAAGACGTACGCACGGGAACCAGTGGACTTGAACGATTTCCAATTAAATGTAAAATAAGATTTTAATACGGTAATTTCTTCAACTTGTTTAAATATTTCGCGCAGAATAACGACTGTCAATAAATTAGCTTTCAGAGGATATTGAATCTGGTAGGAGGGTTGAGTCTAGTGAGGGTGTATGTACCCTATAATTTAGTATTTGTTAGAACTTACTTTCCCTGACACCCTCGTAGTCGCGCATTTAACGTGAGGCCACTGTACTGACGAAATTATATCTTTTGTAATGCATATATTAGACCTGTTCACTTTTTTTCATGATGTTCAATCAATATTTCAATTGCTTAACTTTGAAAGTAGTTTTCAAAAACTTTCTCACAAAAGTGGTCACTTAGGGAACATATAATGTTAATAGGCGCATGGAGTAAGTTCTACGCCTCAATAAGATTAAATTGGTTTATATTCTGTTGGAATCAGTCACTTTTGTAGGTTTTTTTTGTGTAGATTACGTTTAAAAAGCTTCATGTCAAGGTAGAGAAAAATGTACAGTTAATAAAAAAAATTCTATTTATTAGCTTTAACTTTTAACTGCCGAAGTCTATAGCTCTTCCCGCGTGATCGTTTTCAGATTAATGATCCGCCTGTCATTAAATGGAAGAAATGTAAGTACGTGACAGGATCTGCGTAAAAAAATTGTTGCTATATTTGTCGTTATAAAAAAATGGTCACACCACATTCTCAACTGGCTGCTGCATGCTGCAACAACGTTGTTGTCACTTCACTGAGTTCATGAGTTGACGAGACTCTATGAATTAACTTAGAGTTGTTCATTGTCAAAGGTTGAGTTGAATTCTCGCGAGTCACTTCAAGAAGTTGTCTAGATTGATCTAAAAGATATGAACAAAAAAGATGACTGATAGTACAGAAGAAAAGGACCATTAAATATGATTGTTTCTTATAATATACCTGGACTCGTATATAATAAGTATGATAATTCCTCGTGGGTTGAAACATATTGAAAATTTTCTCCACAAGCTCCTCGTAAGACCGAAACAACATCACATCGTGGATTATAAAAGTAAAGACCTTGTTTTCGATTGTTATATTCGTTTATAAGAGCAGCTATACCCTGGAAAGATTCAATTAAAAAAAAAACTTATCAGTTTTGTATGAACAATTAATTTAATTATTTTCATTTATATCTAATTACCTTCGCTGCTGTAAAGTCAGCTCCCAACACGTATCTACAATCAACAACAACGGGTAATTGACTAGAACCTTCTTTTCTCCCAGCACGATCCACAGATTGTTTTATGAAATCGACTGCAGGAAAGTAAAGACTGTTTCCTGGCGTAACCAGAAGATACTCTGCTCCGGAGACAGTCTATATGCATAATTAGAATGAAAGTTAGTATACATCGAGACCATTATTTTGGATTAATTATTTTCTTACGTACAACACATTTTTCTACATTGATAATTGGTCGTGCTGATGGATACAATAAGAATATTAAGTTTATCCCAACACCAGCCAGGATGCCATATTCAACACCAATGATGAGACATAGTACAAAAGTGACAAAGGTGGGTATAAGGTCCTTTCGGCTAGATCTCCACATGGGTTTGACCACCTCATACTCGATCATGAATATTACAGCACAAATGATTACTGCTGCCAATGATGCTGAAAGTGTCCAATATAATCAATGTTTAGCTATTTATTTTATTTTGTTCAAGTAATTTTGTATAAAGAACTAACCTTTTGGAATGAAATAGAAGTAAGGCGTTAACAAACTGAGTGCCAACAAGATAAGAATTCCTGTATAAAGTCCACCCATAGGTGTTTTGACACCGCTTGCATGATTAACTGCAGACCTGCTGAAGGAACCAGTAACAGGCATTGCACTGGCACAAGATCCGAGAATATTGCAGACACCCAAAGTAATAAGTTCCTGCGTAGCATCAATGTTATCCCCACTGGCAAAAGCCTTCGCAATAGCAACGTTCCCCAGGACTCCAATTATTGGCACCAGGAAGATGCCATAACCGAGCTCACCGCACATCTCTATGAAACTCACGGTGCTATTGTTCACCTGAGTTGAAAATGGTGGGAAACTAAATGAAGGCAAACCGGATTTTACAGGACCCGTCAGAATAAATGGCGAACCGGAACCGGAAGTCTCCAATTTGTAAGCAACAGCAGAACAGGCAATAACGATAATAGCGTTTCTCGCTGTAGAAATCAGCCACATTACTTTCATTAAGGTCTTTTGCCTCTCTGTTGGCTTCTGTCCTTCTTTGCATAATTTGATGTCTTTCAATTTCTGTTTAACAAATGAGCATTACACAATATTTCACTTGTGAAAAGATTTAATGTTTTTCTTATTTACCCTCAGTATCAGAAGGATTGTTATGCACGAGAAACTCATTCCAGCATCCCAGACCCTCGTGTCGCCAATGTGCGTGATTACTTTGATAATAGTATCTAGAAATCCCGAAGACGAGACCTTGAGACCTAGAAGACCTTTTAGCTGGGAAACGGCAATTATCACCGAAGTGGCAGAAGTGAATCCAACAGTCACCGGTACAGATATAAAATCAATGAGTACACCTGTAGAAATACAAAATTCGTTTCGAACATAATCCCATACATTTTTACAGATCGAAATAAAGTAAAAAATTTACCCAATCGCAAACAAGCCATAAGCAATTGCAGGCAGCCTGTGAGAAATGCAAGTAATATGGCAAAATCCACGCTCCGCCCTTGAACGTACTGATGAGTCATCAGAGCCATTAATGCTGTAGGCCCTATGGTGATTTCCTTACAGGATCCAAGAAAAACGTAAACAATGGCGCCCATAAATGCGGAATAAAGTCCATACTGGAATAAGAAAATCGAAATTGTCAAGAAATAGGTAAATCGAAGATCCCCATAAATTAATATCAACATTAATTTCATAATTATATCAACAAAAGGACACTTGCAAACAATTGTAATGTAATTTGGTATACATAAAAATACATAATTACAGTAATCACTAAAATTTATTAATTACCTGTGGTTCAAGTCCAGCCAAAGTAGCATAAGCCAATGCCTGCGGCATAACAGTGAGTCCTACGGTGATACCAGCAATTGCGTCGCTCATCATTTTTTCCGTATTGTATTTCGGAAGCCATGACAGTATCGGTATTCGTTTTAGAATAAATTTCGTCGCCGAATTCCTGACCGAACGATCTTTCCATCTTTCGTTAAGTTTCATCGCTATACTCGACGTCCTATGCGTGTATCACCTGCAAAAAGAAAGGCAGACGTATTTTATTTTGTTTACATCAACATAAAATAACACGATAAATGCATATCTGCAATGATCAATCACGTAACGTATCCAGTATGTAATTTGAGGTCGATTTAATTAATCAAAAGTTGAATAACGAGTACAAATCGAGAAGGGATAATGTTACCTGAACGTAAGAGTATGTATTAATAATAAAAGACCAACAGAACTTGAATAAGATTTCCGAGGCGCACTGCGGAATTGGATATTTTTAATGACACTGCAAAAATTGTATTATTTATTTCAAATTGCTCATTACCTAACATTTTTAACCACGTGTGTATGAAACAGTGAGAGGACCTTGGAATTATCAACACGCGAACCCATTTCATGGGCACGTAATAATTCATGCGGAATGATCTAAAGTTTTTCGACATTACCCATAATGCCTGTACGTGATTTCTTTTTTATCGATGTTTATAGGTTACGTCGTACGACGAGCTACAACCGTTTTCTTGCTTTACACCTTGTTATGTTTTTCTTACGTGTTTACGTATAAAAACGTGCCAAATCAGTTATGGTATTCGGTTTATCTCAACATTATATATTGAGTAGGATTAGTTAAGCTAGCCTTGAACAGGGCCCGATGTATTATGAAGAAATTAAAATTTAAAAATCAGTCGATCGTTTTAATGATAAAAATTTATTAAAAATGCAGCTCTTCGTCAGTGATCAGTTGTTCAATAATTCTCTTGATTATAACACATTAATTAATTATAGCGCATTAATCTGCGTTAAGCGTTTCAATAAGCTATTTTCGTCATACAGCAGGCGGCTCTTTTAGATTTCGAGGAAATCATACGTCAACATTTTTTCTTCGAATTGGAATACTTTATACACTTAAGCCCGTATTCACAACTCGCTCTTAAAGTCACTAACAGGGTCGCTTGTAGTTAAAAGTCACTAAGAAAAAATTTAAAAGCGCGCTATTAGCACTAAAAGCAAGTTCTGAATACGGGCTTTAAACTCTCAGTAAGGAAGCCAGGTGAACTTATTACTGGAAAAATTAATGAAATCCTAGTGGATTTCAATTCACTTAAAAACAACTAAAATTTAGACAACTTCACAGTCAAATATCATTCGGCAATACTCTTCTTCTATCGCTGGTAACCATTTGCTACTCTATACTGTATTATGAGCATAGCATAACCACATCTTGCTAGTAAGCTGAAAGCAACCGTTAAGAAAACACAAATTCTAAATGCATAACAGGATTTTGTTAGCGAATTGTTCAATTACCGAATACATAACTACGTCAGTCCTAACAACGTGATAAAAGTTAGCAGTCTAAAAATTAGTACTGGAATAAAGTTGCTGTTATTTTCTAGCAAACAATTCAGCAGCAACAGTTGCTTGTAATTCCTTGGCAACAGAGTATTAGGTTCTTGAACATCAGTTGGGTCTTCAAGGTTTTGGCAATTGATGCGTAAAAGATGCATACAACTTGTTCTATATGGTGGCTCTAAATTACTAGTTGATTGATCCACAGCAAATGTATGTACATACAGCAGCTCTTGTAGGCACAATTATTAGACGAGTATGCTTTGCTATCTCAGTTACGCTTCCGTGTGATAATCTTACGTGGACACGCTTGGGCACGCTATAATTTTGGCCGGAGGCCACTTGACACATTGTTGATAGGTCACGAGTTGGCGGTGCTTGCACTTGCATTAACTATTTCACTTCCACATTCAATTACGAAATAATAGCCGGTGCCATGAGACAGCTTCTGGTTAAAATTGCCGGTTCCACAATGTCTTAACACTGTACTCGTTAGAACTCTGTCGAGTGAAGCGGATGGCTAGGTGCTAATATGAATAAGAGAAATAAAAAGAAATACAATTAATTGAGAAATAAATAAAAAGATATTCAAACGATTCGTGCTATCTGTAATGCTATTTTGCTTCCTAATTAGAGTATATTCAAATTTGAAATATATTGGGACAGGTTCGATTGGATAAAACCGATAATAACTTTAATAATAATTTGTTAATTCGATAAATGACGTCCGAGGTTGTACGAATACAATTTTTTTATCAATTGCAAAAAGAAAGACTTCAAAGAAAATATAAGTGTTAATTGATAGAACAAAAAATTAATAAACTATTCAATCATAATTACCTAATAACAGGACGTACAACGGACAAGAAGATCCGATGTTACTTTCACTCGATGAAAAACCAGTCGTAAAATTATTCTTCGTACACTTTCGCAGCGTCTTCAAAATTTCACGTCATTCATCACGCGAGACTCAAGGCACGAATATAAACAAGTCAAACAATGAAGAATACTTGAATCTATTTCGTTTGTGAATCGTAGTGCGCTCCATACCGCATACTGAAAGGCACTCGTACCGTTGAGGTTCTTTATATACGGGGCACTAAGATACCAGTAGGCAAGTAACGTCAACCATGGGAAAAGTTAATACAGCCTTCACAGTTTTTACGAGCATCGAGCGAAGCAGTCAGCGTCACTCTGTAACCAAGCAAAAATTCATATACAGTTTAACAGTCAAAATCATAGTTGAGCCAAGATTACGAAACCCGTAAAAACTTACAACTAGTAAACCTACCGGATGCACGATAAAAACAATTACCACCAAAAATTCTCAAGGCAACTTCGGTCAAACGTAGAAAGAAAATCAAACAATACGTGGTGTGTCAATACACGTCTCTCAGTTCAATGACCAAACATTAACGTCTTGTTATATCACGTAGATACTACATATGTCGTTTTAATCTAATGAATTATTCAGATTATAACTCTGATAATTATTTATGAATTTGAATATTCTATATTTTCTTCTTATCCCACCATAAGTCACGTTTATGTAACTTTTACACGTTTGCTATATGGAATTTATGTGGTCGAGATGCAACCGTTACAAAATGCATTTGCTGAGGTAAACGTTACGTAATGCTATTACTATGTGCGACATGCACGTATCTACAATCGATCTACGAGTTCAATTTGCTTTTTTTTGCAGTTCGCATAAAATGCTTAGTAAATAATATATGGATAGAATTACACGGCATATATGTTAAATATGCTAAAATAGTATGATAAAATATATTTTAGTGCAAAACCATGTACATACATGCCTACTTTGTAACAAGGTTTTGTAGAGTTATTTATGGCTTGTTAAAGAATCCATTGTTTTTTTATTTAAAAAACTGGTGGACCGAGTATGCATTTGACACGAATGCTGTAGGACTTGAAAAATGTTGCTGTTATATAATGTAAAAATAAGCATAAAACTAAACTGGATTAATTGATAAGGATATGATTTTTATTTTTAATCAATACTCTATTGTCCATGGTCATGGTGTCAGATTGTTTATTGGGTTAATTGTAACATGGAATAATTAGATCAATAAGAGCGGAGTCACTTAGCAACATATATGTATAATGGAGGTTGTCATTTTTGCTTGTTTTAATTATTCCCTCATGGTCGAAATGGCAATGATAATAAGGAAGAGAATTCAATTTTGCTATCATTGGCTTTCTTAGTTGTTACTCGTATGACCATGGCTATCTTTTTTCTTAAAACATTTCTTTTGCTATAAAACATCAATGTCAGTTGCATAAAAGTCGAACGAGACAATTTCACCTTTCTAGGTCACACGTAGTTTATGCTTATTCCTTGGATTTTATTGTTAACCAGGATAGATACGTGAGGCGGCCATTTTTATGTGATTTCCTTTGTTCGTTCGTATTTATAATAATTATTGAGTAAACCATAATGGTATTCGCCGTGGGAAAAAGATCATTGTAAGAAGAAAATTGTACGATTATAACAAACGAGTTAATAAACGTTCATTGATTTTCGTTAGTCGTTGATTTCTTTCAATTATATTTGTTTACGCCCTTTGACATTCTCTCACCATCTTTACGGGGATGAACAATTTGTCAATTAAAAGGTCACGTTTTCCAAAAAACATTTTCTAGTAATAACGTGATTTAAGATTTTCAGCAATGAATATCTGCCAGCATGCCAGTGTACTGTGTCAATAAAATCTTTATTTTAAACGTGCAGATACATGCAACAATCAGTTAGGTTAATGGGAATTAATTGTACGATTATTAAAGATTAAATATTTTCTTATAAAACTGTAATAAGCACAGATGCACGTACTGAATACGTGGAAATATAATAGAAGCTATTGATTTTTGTCATAAAGGCCAGCAGTTAATTGACCTTCTGTCGAATGAAATGCAGCATGCAGGATTCTGTATCGAGTACATATAAGCATATTATTACCTACATGTCGTTAGCTTCTCAATATTGATAGCAGATTCATTTTTATCCAATTTCAATTACGAGAAATAATAACGGACAGACGTAAATCCTATATGAAACAGGACCAACCAGGACCAACGACTGCCATCGACTGACGTACTGTAACCGGCATTGTTACAGTTAGAATATCTAAATTTGGAATAGTTGCCACTAGTAGCGCTGCGTGTTAAGTCCAATTCACATTGCTTCAAAATCTTGGCCAATAAGATTCTTGTGCTGTTGCTGATATCAATGGTCTCCAATTCAAATCGTAAAGCAATTGGTAAGAACAGATCCTTTGTCCTGTTTCTTTCATAAAAGTCATTGTACCAGCAGTCTAAGAGTATATCTGAGCTGCCCTGGATGTTTAGTAGTATCGTGATCCTTAGTTGAGTTCGCAAAAGTTATAAATCTATGTGCAAAAGTAGAGGAATTTTAATTTCTACTAGACACGTTTTCTAGCAACTGCTGTATAATGAAATAGTGTTATGGCGGTACGCGATTCGTGTGGAATTGATGTTTGTTCTTAAATTGTTTTATGTAACGAATATTTGTTGAAATACGACACTTTAAGTTTTATAATATTCCTGTAAAGTCGATTCAAAAGGTATGCTTATTTTTACTCTATATGAAAGTATTCATTTGATACTTAGGCGCTGCAACGCACCGGCTTTTTGTAAGCATCATCATAATCAGTTTCATTATCACCATGTCTTGTCTAAATATATGTAATTGTCCTTGTTTCGATGTTTGATGGGTTTGTAAATGTTATTAAAAGTCAATTTGTTTACAGATAGTACGTTGATAGTGGGAAAATATTAACGAAGGAATTAATTCGTGTATACCTATATGGTTTATAGTGGAAGTTTATCTTTACTGTTTTAAGTAACTTGATATTAGGTGTCGTTGAGTTTGCGAGTTATAAATTTCGAAGAATTGATAACTGTATGTTGTTAGGTTCCTATATCTATTTATCATTCACTTAGAAAATTTTTCACACAGGTTTTGAATGTTCTAAAATTTTTATTGGATTCATTCAGTTTTTCCATCGTTTGTTGGATTTGTCCAGATGTAATTTGTTTTTTATAATTTTATATTCTATTTCATAATCTGTGCACTAATTTGTTTTTAAGGGATTAAATGGCTGCTAAAAGTAAAAACAGCAAAGAAGCGTTGGCTTCTACTTCTTCTAATATTGTTAGCAAAATCCATAAGATGGAATGGCTTAAACAAGATCCCTGGTTGAATATGGAGTACGTTTTCTTTCTTCATTTCTTAAATTTCATTAATTTATTAATTAATATGCTTTTTTATAGTTGCTTGTATGCAATGTGAAATCATATTGATAGTTTGTCTTTTGCTAGGAAATCTTACGCAGAACATGTATTAAAAGATTTACCATCAAAGAAGGATGACGAGTACTTCTCAGGAACGAAGTCGACGAAGAAGAAAAAAGAGAAAAAACCTAAACCCAATAAGATTATTGACAATATACAAGACAACGTGACTTCAGATAATGTACAGTCCACACATTCAGAAACTACAGAAAAGTCTGCAGTGCCTACTCGCAAGAAGAGTAATCAAAGTATGACTCCTAATACGAACCCAGTGCAAAGCGATATTGTAAATCCTTGGAATCAGAATACCAGTGTTGTAGATGTACTATTCCCTAATGTTCAATCGACAACAGTTCAGTGCATGAACGAAGAAGAGATGCTGAGTATGGCGTTAGCAGAAAGCATTGCAACAGCTCAACTGGAATATCATAGAAAAGAAACTAATGAACAAAAAAATCCATCTAACATATTGTATGATGATTCAGACGATGATGGAGGCTGGTACGTATTATCTGTGAACTTGGTCTTACTCTGTAAGAAATATAATTAAATGGTAACTATTATAATATGTGTACAATAGGGGAGTTGTGAAGAGAAATCTTCCGGATCTAGAAGAAATTACTGAGAAGCAGACTTCGCATAATCTGTATGATAGCAACAACAATGACAATATAAAGTGTTCTTCAGCTACAGAAATCCAAGCTAAATTTTCGAGCAGCGGAACCTGCAAAGATAAAGATCTGGAAAGAAAACCAGGTACTGTAAAACCAATTCTACCATCTTCTGTTAAGATTTCAGTGGAGAATAGCAATGATAAATGTACGGAAGGTGCAGGATCTCTAAAAAAAGATGATGTAGATGATTTAACAAAATCAAAAGATATGCAAATATCCAGTGAAAAATCTGATCTTGTTTCGCGACCTGACACCTCTGTGAAGATAGATAAATATGGTCGAGTTGGTGGATATACAGAAAGACATTTGTTTATGGGAAGAGGCGCCCGTCGCAAGGAACAAGAATATTTTAAAGAGCACGGCGCCGCGCTCGGTTTAATAAAACTTCCAGATCAAAATTCAAACAGACAGCTACCAAAGAAGAGTGAAGATACAAAAAAAATGGTTAAGCCTAGTGACTACGGCTTCTTTAGGAAGTCTGGAATTAATATATATCAGGAATCTAATCAGCTTAAAAAATCTGATTCTAATTCCGATTTATTTCCAACGGACTTTAGATATTCTAGAGGTAACGACAAATATTCAGAGAATCGTCAAACCAAGCGGGATGAATTTTCTAATCGCAATCAAATTCCTGAAACTAATAGATATCAGGAATCTAATCAGCTTAAAAAATCTGGTTCTGATTCCTATTCATTTCCAACGGACTTTAGATATTCTAGAGGTAACAATAAATATTCAGAGAATCGTCAAATCAAGCGGGATGAATTTTCTAGTCGCAATAAAATTCATGGTGAACTAAGAAGTATTAGAGGTACTGGGGCGAATATGCAAAAAATTAAAGAACAAGATACTGCTGATTCACATAATCAAAGAAGCGTGGATTTAATTGACAATATGAATAGCGGAATGAAATTTGAACATTCCCATGAGATACAAGAATCAAAAATGAAGAAAAGCGACATAAATTCCGAAAAGATTAAGTTTTTACACGATATAGAAGAAATTGAACGCTCCACGTCTACTCCAGAACCGAAAGGAAATTTGTCAGTATCTCGTATTCAAAAGTCTAAATTAGATGAATCGTTGACTTCGGTAGTACCGGATACGACTACTGAACTCATGCCTTCCACCCAGAATTCCAATAATTCATTGATTCAGAATTCATTCGCTATTGAAGCAGCAAACGATCAATCGATCAATAATACTGAAGGGAAAAGTGATGCGAATTTCAAAGATCATACAGATATCAATAATGTCAATAACGATTCTAGTAAACATTCTGCACAGTCTTGTGTACTTAACGATAGCCATGAACAAATAATTGATTCGCCCAATTCGCAAGTCAATCATTTACTAATGGCCTCATCGTCAATCCATGAGCAGATCGCATTGTCTGCAGAGCATTATGCTGAACAATCGGCGCGAAATTTGAAAGAACTTCAGTGTCTTCAATATTTGCAATATCTTCAACAGCAATGCGAAGGTACCAAGAGTGAGAATTATAATTATCCGAATATTCAATCTCAGACGGTTCAATCAATGTCAGAAATTTCTCCATTATCAAATTCGCAATATGCCAATTTAGCTGGTCCAGCATTTCCTGACCCAAATTACTTATTACCAAATATGCAATCATCCAATACATTGATGCAAGTGCCAGTAAGTGCCATGCAAGTTATGCCAGATCGATTTTCACCCACTCAAAATTTATCTTCAAATTTGTCACGACACAGTCAGTTTGCATATTTTCCGCGCACTGCCAACATTACGTTTCCTAATGGTCATCCACCATTTTCACCATATCAAAATGTACCCGTACAAAGTATGCAACGTGAAAATATGTATCAAGAATGTGGAGCACAAGCAAATCTTTCTACCGGCATAAGTCAGTCGGATTATTTGACTTTTCTGGCGCAAAACAGTCAAAATCTTATGCGAAATTTTGCAAGTGTACAAAATCCTTTGATGGATCTGAAATGTCAATCTTATCACACTGATAACAACAGCGTTCAGATGATGAGCAGTCAAAATTTAAGGGAACGTGTCAATTTGTCGGAAGTACCAGCTACTCATTATTATAATGACTTTTTTCCACGTAGCGATGCAACTAACGAACGTGGGAAAATTGAAAATTGTACAAAACCCCCGCCGGGTTATAAGAGTCTTGGAACTGATTATGAAAAAGATAATCAAATTTCGTCCGAACAAAAAAGGGTAATTGTGGATAACTTCGAAATTCGTTTGCCCAGTTTTCACGCAAGCAAAGATCAAATTCGCGATATTCCTCAAGCGAATCCTATGCCGAACTTTCCACACCTTCCTCAAGATGCGCAGACTTTAATGACGTTACTGTTAAATGCACAAGTAGGCAATCAGTTTAATAACAATGTGGCGGGAAATTTAAATTACTATAATCAAACAGGCCCTAATTCTAATATGATGGATTATACTCAAAGTATGCCTTACCAATTTCAAATGAATTCTACGAATCCTGTGCAAACTTCCATTTCGAATTTGGAAATGGCCAGAATACCCATTTCTTCCAGTACTATGAAAATCACGAGTAATTCGATTGCGATAAATTCGCAAAACGATAATTCAAGTAATGAGCAGTATGATATTCCACCGATGATATCACCCTTAAGTTGCATGAATTACAATACGTGTAAGGATTCAACGACCCCCTTAAATTCATATCAGTCATATTCACAATCGAATATTGATCCGCGATTGGGAATTGATAATATTGCCCAGCAGAATTCATATCCTTTATCCAATAAGGATCCAGGCAATAAATGTCCAAATCTATCAATACGCAGTATTGGCCGAGGAAGGGGTTTTCCCTTAAAATCAAAGAATTTATAAACATGACAGATAAAGTGTAACTTAATCAAACACAAATATGTGATTTATTATTTGCCAAAAATTGGGTATTATCAGACTTAGTAGAACTGGGTATTTTAAAAGAGTCAGAGATTTGCATCGTAGCAATGAGGTTTGAAGCAAATGAAAATAAGAAGTACAGTAAGTTTTCTTCAGATCTTAAGTCATAAGTTTGTATTTTTCTAGCAAGAACAATTTTTTTTAGACAATTTCATAAATTGTCATATTAATAATTTAGTTCTTATAGATTTTTCATATAAACCGTTTTTCCAAGTCATGGCAAGCGTTTCATCTTAATATACTTTTTATCCATATTATAATAACATTAATGTTGTCCCTTCGCGCGTTATAAAACTATTGTGGACTAATTATTGTCATTATATTTTTCCTGTTGTCATTACAACTATTAGGGCAACGCTGCCAGTATTAATATAACAATAATTATTTTCGTATGCTAAAAAATGAATAATTATATTTTTTTACGACATCTTGCGTGCCTCTACTTATAATATATATACGAGTTATTATTCATTCCTGTTTGTCTTATATGCTATGAACATATTTAGAAATAATATTATGATTTCCAAAAATCATAAGGAAGCGGGTTTGCTATTCACGATCACAAATTCGGTACAATTAATAAGATGATGGATGGATTTTCTTATAATTTTGTGAAAATTCTCTATGAAAAAATCAATTTCATGTATGCGTTATATTACGTAATTAAGTTCCTTGGCGACGAATGCGTAGATGTATGGTCGTCTATGATTAAGTTAGTATAAGTCATACAGCGTTCGTCTTAAGGTGCCTGAGTCAAAAGTTTCACTTATTAAGTTTATGTAATCTCATGATTTAATATCTAATAATCTTGACTTAGCTTTTAGTTTTTTAGAATTTATGCAACGAATTTAAAAAGTAAATAGAATAGCTTTTTAGTTACCCTCATATTATTCTTTTTATTCTCATTAAAACATTCTATAGAATATGATTATTGGTTGCGAACCAAATTATGACATATTTTTTGTTCTAAATTGTTGACAGATATGTTCGCAGTGGCGAAAATGTTCACAGTTTATAAATATATTATACGTGTTATTAAATATGTACAAGTTTGATGTACGTTGTCTTGATCATTTATTTGAAGGTACTTCGCATAGGAATCTTTTTCTTATAAATATTTGTGTACTTTATTCTTCCTGCTGTTCCGTATAAAATCATAGATTTGTGCTAACTGTTTCTTCTTCGTTAGATCTATTTTTGACATTTGGTAAGTTCAATATTTTCAGTCTTGTTTCTGTCAATGTACGATTTTTCATTACAAGGTGTTTCAGGATGGTAATGAGTTCTACTTCGGAGTGCGCAGTCAATATTGGATCATTTGAAAAGGACTGAACACATTGTAATATTTCTTGTCTTGCTTGGAGCATCACAAAGTTACAATCGCGACTCTTTAAGTCCTTTATCACAGCATTCAGGCCCTGATTGAACAATTTTATGATTTAATGACCAAACCTTTTTTTACCTATGTATTTAGACTAATGATAATCTTTAGTATATTAAAATATAATTTCTTGATCTTACCTGAACAGCAGTAAAGTCTATCCTGTCTATATGTTTACAATCCAATACGACGTTCGTCATTGCTCTTGGATTATTAACACTCTTCTGATGTTTTTCAGCAATTGCTTCTGTTAAGTGTTTTCGCACATAGTTAACAGAGGGAAACAAGAGTCCTGCGCTGGGTCTGACTAGAATGTATCCTGGTGCAGGAGTCTTTAATTAAGATTGAATTAAGTTAGCATCGGTCTGCAAGTACTGTTCTTAATATAAGCTTTGATACACTTACACTTCTGTATTCTATGTACATTATTGGCCTTGAGTTAAAGTACAGAAGAATAGCTAAATCTATAGCCACGCCAATTATAATTCCTAACTCAACTCCTGCAAACAGGCAGGCGAAGAATGTGGTTAATGCTGGGATTAAATCCTTTTCTGTAAGTAAAATCAATGCTTAGTAACCAAAGCCAAATATTCTATGTTGCACTTGTTATTTAAAATAAAGACTTACTGCTGCATTTCCAAATAGGTTGCACCATGCCGACTTCTATCATAAAGATGACAGCGCAAATTATTACAGAGCTGAGCGTTGCTTTTGGAATGTAATAAAAATATGGTGTCAGAAGACTGAGAGCAAGTATAACAATTGATCCTAAAAGTTAAAACTTCCTTTTAATTATACTATTACAATATAATGTATTTTCTTCCTAATATATTAGCAGATATTTCTACATACCTGTATATAAACCAGCCATAGGTGTTTTCACACCAGATGCATTGCTCACAGCACTTCTTGAAAATGATCCAGTCACTGGCATGGAATGAAAGAATGAGCCAACCGCATTGCAGACTCCCAACGTTAAAATTTCTTGTGTGGCGTCCAAGGTCTTTCCGTGTGCTTAATTGCATAAATATATAAGCCAAAAAATATATAAATTACACATAATTTGTTGTAATAACTTCCAGTGAAACTGAGGCGCATGATTTTTACTTACAAAATGCTTTTGCTATAGCAACGTTCCCTATGACTGAGATCAGGGGAACAATGATGATGCCTGTACCAAGAGTTTTACACATCTCGAGGAATCCGACGGTGTCATTTCCGGTAGTAATGGAGAACGGTGGCAGATTAAAACTTGGAAGTCCCGAGTCGATGTGACCAGTAAGAAGATAAGGCGTTTCTCCAGTGCGACATACAAAAACGTAGGACATGATGGCGCAAGCTATTACCAATATGGCGTTCCTTCCTGTCCCGAGGAACCACAAGGTTCTTTTCATTAGTTTATTGGTAGTTTCAGTCTCCTTTATTCTCTACAATATGTGCACAGTTTGGTTATATAAAAAAAATGGAGACAACGGAAACTAATCATATTCTTTTTTTAATTAGGAACCTTACCTTCAGCGTGAGAAGAAAAATTATACAACAGCAGGAAAGAATTAAATCCGCCATCCTTGAGTTATTAATATTGTTATAAAGTTCCTCCCACGTTTCTACGAATCCTTCGCTCTTGATGGACACACCGATGATACCTTTTATTTGGCTACAGGCGATAATTACACTCGCTGCTGATGTGAATCCGGACACCACTGGCGTGGAAACAAATTCCACGAGGAATCCTAATCGTAAAATGCCAAGAGTCATTGTCACGCATCCTGACAAGAAACAAAGTAAAATGGCATACTCTGGCACCCCTCTAAAACGATAAAATATGTTATGACAGTTTAGTATCATTAACTGTTTTCAATCACCAACGATTACACGATAGGATTTGTCCCGTTTAAAAAGGCAATTGACAGTCATTTCATGGTCATCGGTCTTTTTTTTATTTGTTTTTTTATCGGAAAAATTATACGTACACGGTCTCCGTGTGAAATCGGTTTAGAAACGATGAGGGTAATTGGAGCGTCATTAGGTCGGTAAGCTAGAGTGAACACGTAATCTAATTATGTTCACTGTCACGAACGTCCAATTATCGCTCGCCGTTTCTCCGATATAATTTGAACTCTAATTTAACTTACCTGGCATAAGTGAAGGTCAGTAGTGAAAGAAGTGCTGTGGGACCGATATTTATTTCCGGGCAGGTGCCCAGAAATATGTACACCAAACTTCCCGCGAAAGCACTGTAAAGTCCGTATTGTGGTCCCAGGCCTGCCAGGGCAGCGTATGCGATAGCCTTAAGCGTAACTTTTAATTAGCTATGTCACTTTTAATTATTATAAGTTATAATTATTACCTGCGGTATCAATGTTAATCCAATTGTAAGACCTGCCACGAGATCACTTACGACATCGTGGGTGGTATACGCAGGTAACCATCTTGTTATGGGTATTCTTCTCCTGACCAGCCTTAACACATTCACTTTTGTCATCTTTTTTTTTCTTTTCCTTCGCCTTGCTAGAAAAAATAACGATTTCGTATCTTTGGACGTTATTATTGGAATGCTTAACGAAAGTGTACTATAAGAAAATGTAAATGATATTCGAATACATACGTATGTACATTGTTTACTTAATAATTTTCATCACCGATTATTAAAGCTGATATTCTTTCTACAAGTATGTAATAATATTTTTATCTGACAGTTAAAGTATACATTGATCACATTTTGAAATCTACTCCTTTTCGTTATGCATCAGAAAATTTACGAGCATTTATAACGGACTCTTTTATTATCAGGACACTGTTATGCAATCAATCGATTATTAACGAGAAAAAGAATGAACTTGACCGAGTTTTACACGATTTTCATAGTGTCTGGACAATGCAAGGTAGACTAATTTACAGTCAAGGCTGGTTAAATTGTTAGAATTAAGAAGGCTCAATGCTCTTTCGAATTATAATAAAAGGTGGGGAACAAAATATTTTCGTACAGAGAGTTTATCGACTCTTAAGTACAATAGGAGGATCTATGGTATGAATTTTCTGAAGTTTCTTCGTTTTTTCGTATTTATTGAATTTTATGTCAATTATATCAACGTTTGCCTTGTATTTCTTTCACAACCTTGTTTTTAAAAGCTACCGTGGTATACATATTTATGGCATATTATTGTAGCCGTACGAATACCCAATGACCCAGACAACATAAGTTCAAAAGCCATCTCTAAGATGTCTTAAAGACAACTTCTGTGCCATTAGACGTCTTAAAGACGACTTTACGACATTGTGTGTTGTCTGGGGAAGTAGGGTAAATACTTATTTTATCTCAAAAGATGAATGAAGGTCCAGGTCAAGAGATAAATCGGCTATGCGAATCGTTCCCTAATGCGTTTATTTTAATTGATTGCCAATCAATTCCACACGAAGGAAAAACAGCAGGAGGGATTCGATGATTTAAGTTCATTACAAATCTGAATTTTAATTCTCATATATTATACCTATCGATAATCATTAGCAAGCAGCCAACGAGGTGTCACTGAATTAGGATAATTTATAGCTGGAGGCTAAACTCAGCATTGTCTAGTATTAAATTTTAAGTATTAAATAATTTTGTTGACTTCAAAAATGAATGATCATCCGATATAAATGTCGAAAGTAAACGTGAATGATTATTTAAAAAAATTATACAAATCAAAAGTCAATTTTGATCACTAAGAAATAGTATTCATTTTTAAAACGTTCATCGTGATGAACATGCGATCAACGGAAAAGAAATGTCAATTAAAATTAATGAAAATTATCCTTTTTATCGGCATCCTTCACAAAGCAAGCTAATAGACGGCGTTTATATACTTCGTTTTAAGAAAAGTCTGTGTCTGACTATAAAAGTTAATTTATTAGCATTGTGCGCATACCGGATTATACAACCAAAGCGTACCGTCTGAAGCTAACAAGCCGATTTCATTCTTGTGCCAAGACCATATTCAGCTGATGCGTTTGGGCTGAATAACCCGGTATAATCAAGCCAACCTTAGCAATAAAGTTAGCCCTATTATATCTGAATGAATGAAGTAAAAACTTTTGTCAACGAAGGCCACGATATTCCAGACTGATTGATACCTGCCATTAAGTCATTGCGGACACGTGGTTAAGTAATTAAGTCTCGTTATTATATCATATTGACCTTCCGGCGAATCCTCAAACCAGACAGTCAATTCTATTTATGAAGTATGGAAACTGTTATATCGTATATTATGGATGAATACTACAGACATACCGTTAAATGAATATTGATTTACATAACAATTAGAATTGCTTATTTTAACCGGATGCAATGGATGTACAGTTATCATTGATAAATGTTCATATTGAATTGGATATTAAACTATAACCGTCATCCGACATGAATTTCAATCGAGGGGACTAGTCATCTATGATTTACAATGTATAACAGTCCCCTGAATCTTCTACTAATTATTTATGATAACTATAACCATATAAATGTTTAAACAATTATTTTATTACCTGATAAAAATCACGTGGTACTTGCTGCTTTTAGTATTTAATAAAAAATATTTACACTCTAGTCCATCGACAAAACATCAGATCTTTCGTTAAACATAAGTAATATAAAATTAAAGATTTTTCACTTTGTGGAGTTAATTAGTTATATGCAGGAGTTAATTATCGGTCACTTATTACTTTTTAATGAAATCATTCAAAACGTCAATGTATACTTTTAATAAATCCTTAAATTCACGCTGTCATTACATTTTTACATACAATATTCATGAAGTCTCGAGAATGTCTTTCTTCGTCGTAACGATCAGTCAAAATATCTTGAATTTATTATCCATAACAGAAATTCGTTTTAACACCGCGTTATTTGTAATTAAATGTGGGTACGTTGCGCGAACTCTTTTAAATTCGTCCACTCACGCCGCGTTACACGACAGAACGAAACTAGTCGTGTCAGTTAGGCTCGCTCGATTCCCGAGGACTCTCACCTGATCTTAAACGTTAACATTTAGATATATATATATGTGTGTGTGTGTGTGTGTGTGTGTGTGTGTGTGTGTGTGTTTGGGTGTGTGCACTCTTTTGACACGTAGTCACAGATGTTGAACACGATTTTTTGTTCTTACTTTGACCCAGGACACCGGGTATATAAATGGCGTGTCCGAAGGATAAGATAAAACAGGATAATCAGCGTAGGAGTGGATCACGCGTCTGCGCATGCGCGCTGGCGTCTCTACTAAAGACGAAACGTCATAACGGACAGTAAACATAAATCACATTCAATTTGTCCGGCAAATTGGTCTTTTGGTTAGCGTTCGCATCTTCGCGAGATACGGAACGCACGTTAATACTTATCACGTATCACATGACAGGAGTGAAGATGCTTGTGGACAGGTTTCAGCGAATTAACAAACTTAGGATTACTCGAAAGCCCGATCATTGTTACAGGGTTATAAGGTTTGGTGTTTTTATTTTGTTGAATAATATATCTTTTTCAAGTTCATCAAACCAATTTTATCATTATCACTTATCGCTTCCGCGTAGTCTGATATCTTTTAACGCTTTTATACGCTTTACTTAGGTTTTCTTTTATTTACTTTCTTCTTGTAGTTTTTGTTTATATATACAGGTAGAGTTTTGTGAATTACACTTTACGGACTTTCTTTTTCTCGACATTGGACTATTACTTTCTTCAATGAAGAAGCTTGGTGAAAGTTTTACTTCGTTCTTGTCTTGTTTATCCGATTGGTGGGTTTACCTTGACTTATTTTCTTTATTAAAGTAAAAATATCCGTGTCTGCCTTTTCTGGGTACTTTTTTCAATGGCTAATAGCTTTTTCATTATCCAGTTTTCTTACGCCTTTTACTCACTCTTATTTCGCCAGGATAAAGTACTAAGTTTAAGACTCAAAATGAATTTTATTAGTTTCTGAATAAATCTTTCTTGACTATTGACAGGCTTTTGTTTTAAATATTGATCCATGCGTCAGAGATAATTTAAGTATTAATTTCCATTATCCCGCTCAAGCATAACCTCAACTTTGTGATCGTATTGTCGCAACTCTAATCTTTATGGAATTTTAATGTAATAAATAAATTTTGAATATATCTTAGGCAATTTATTTTTATTTCAATCACAATTCACATTGAATCTTTTGATTTTTAACGATGTACAAATAATATCAGCGATGCTCTATGCACGCGTATTGATCGAGCTTCGGTGTTATAAATTTCAATGCTATTTCAAAACATGCCTGTGTCATTCTCTTATTATTCTTTGTGATCAAGAGAACCTTGAGGCTTCCTGGAACTTAAAGCAAATATCACAGCTGGCAAATCCAGCGGCAACGGGAATCCAAGAACAAAGTTCTTCAGGGTACATGTCCACATATTTATTACGCAACGTAGAGTGCACGAGATGCACTCTTTTGAAACGTAAAAAATTGAAAATCTAACGTATACCTCTTTAAACGGTAATTTGTTAACATCATCGTACAGAACTTTTCAAGGTTATCTCTTCGGCAGTCACAACTCTAGTATACATAATCAGGTATGTCTATAGGTATACGCAAACATATATATATATATAT
>NW_014333168.1:138102-150796 GCF_000341935.2 Cephus cinctus | reverse complement strand
CAGGTATGTCTATAGGTATACGCAAACATGCACTCTTTTGAAACGTAAAAAATTGAAAATCTAACGTATACCTCTTTAAACGGTAATTTGTTAACATCATCGTACAGAACTTTTCAAGGTTATCTCTTCGGCAGTCACAACTCTAGTATACATAATCAGGTATGTCTATAGGTATACGCAAACATATATATATATATATATATATATTTACGTATACAAGACACGAAATATTAAATCATTACGCAACATAAGTCCAAGGTGATTTTCCCATACTACGTGATATAGATAAATGATTTTTCATCTGCAAAAAAGAAAAAGATGCAACGATTATTTTTTACTTTATTTTTTTTTGAATTTAAGGAAACTCGATATGCCCGTCCTTCGACTATACGTCTTATCAGGAGCAACTTTATCGTGATGAAATACGAATTATCGTCTTTTTTTTTGATTTTTTTCGGGGGTGCCAATCGCGAGGTGTTAATCCAATTTCTTGAGTGACTTATTTACCAGTCGAAAAACACTTTTTCGCATACTAATATCAATTAGTATCACATGACGATTTTAACCACGAGTGGGATGGAGTCACTCGTGCCCTTTGGGTGACTTGAAGCAACGTGACGTAATAGCGTCCAAAAATTAAAGGGGTGCGTCTCGACACGTTTTTCGGTCTTTGATGAAATATTCAAAGAATGTGGGAAACGAGACATGCAGAAATAATACGTATACGTAATTTTTATTAAAAATTAATTTTCATCCACGAGAACGTGAAACTATACGTAAATAATTGTGACAGCAGTGCTGTATTAATTACGCGTTTATTATAACGTTAAACTTAATTCTCTTTGCTCTGGCGGCATATATTAAAATTATATTTGTCTGTGTTCATTTTTCACTCTTAGGATTACTTATCGTATACCATTTATACATATTGACATTAATCTTTGCCATTGGCACATTTATACAGCACTCAAAGACACGTGGTTTCTGTGTCCACGTGTTATTGACGTTTATACATATACAATTTTCGTGTCAATGATTATTGATAATGACGATTTCTCGCGGCGATGATATAATTGTATATCGTGCCGGTTGGCTTTGGCTAAGTTACGTATGTTAAAACGTCCCTGTGTAATTTACATTAATAACTTATGGCTGTGTAAGTAGACAAGTTAGCCAATCGATGAACCGATTAAAAGAATAATTAGTCGTGTCGCTCGGCTGAGCAAAAAAAAGTTAGACAGTATCGATGATTTTTTTTTTTCAATTTTGTATCAACGAATATTGTCTACAGTCTCGTTTTCATTTTTTGGTCTGATACTTTCGACGGATCATATGAATGATTGGATCACATATGGTAATCAATTTAATTAATAATTGGTCATCATGTCGGTCAATGCAATGGCTGGTGCCGATCTATGCGATCGACCTGTTGTACTGTAGTATATTAATTCCTGAAATTAAAATAATTTTTTTTTTTCATTAATTTTCGGGTTACATTTTTAGATTTTTTTTTTTTTTAACTTACCTCGTTCGTTCTATAGCAACAAGCCCGCACTGCACGCAAGTGCAAATCGCGTCTGGAAAATAGCAAATCTCCGGTGGCCGATGCCTTATTATCCCCGAGGAATTCTGCGAGGTTGGTCCTTCGTAAAAGATCGGGCGTTTCCGTGAGTCGATCTTCGGACAGCGAACACAACGATCCGTAATGAGAGTGATGAAAGTGGGAGTTTGATTCGAAAATACGATTTTGTCTGCAAAGTGGATCTTCGCCCGTTAGCCAGTAGGTCTTCATTTCGCCCTTTCCCTGAAAATGGAAAATTTTTGTTTTTCAAGTTTTTTTTTTCACTTTCTTTTTTTAAAATTATTTCAAGACCTTTATGTGAACCAGTCCACGTTCCTCTGCCTGGTAGCCGCCTAATTTTTGAAGAAGCGTCCAGGTAGCTTCCGACATGTGAACTTTTAAGGGCAATCCCGATGACTCCATTCGGGATGCTGTGTTCACCGTGTCCCCGAAGAGACAGTAACGCGGCATTTTCAAACCAACGACACCCGCCACGCATTGTCCTGACGAATGAAAAAAATATTTTTCAATTTTTATAAAAAAATATTTTTTTTTCTTTTTTTTTTTCTGTACCGTTAATATTTACCCGAATGTATCCCTATGCGAATCTTGAGACCCTCCCCTGGCTTGTGGGGTAATTCGAATTTGCGAATTCTTCGCAAAATATGTAAAGCCATCGACGCTATCTCGCCGGCGTGTTTAGCGCCGTTTCTTATCGGCAGACCCGATACGACCATATATGCATCTCCTATTGTTTCTACCTATACGATATTTTTGAAAATATAAAATATTTTCTGATCATGTCCCATTTATACAGAGAACTCAAAAAAATTACCTTGTAAACGTCGTAATGCGAGATTATGTAATCGCAACAGGTGTAGAGCTCGTTGAGCATGGTTACAACCTATACAAAAAAAAAAAAAATGTTTTATTTGACAAAAAACTTTTCGTGAACACCCGCTTCGTTTTTTCACACGTGTTCATTGCGAAACCCCCACCGTTTTATACGGCGTCGGCAAATTTTCATATAAAACGGATATTTTACACAAAATTTGTTTCTTCCCAATTCCCTTTCTCATCTTCTATGTATAATTGGATATAACTTTCTAATGAACACGAACAACGTAGATACAACACTTTTTTTTACACGATTCTAATTATATCAAAATACCTGCAGGGGTGTACTGTCGGCCGAGAGCTGCGTAAATCCGACGATGTCACTGAAATATATTGTGACGCAATCAAAACTTTCAGCCTCGACAGGATCGCCTCTTTTTAAAGCATCGGCTACGGTCCTGAAGATAAAAAAAAATTTTTTTGTTTTTAAATTTCAAATTTCCCGCCTCGATATCTTACTTCGGTAACATCCTGTGCAGGAGCGCGTCGGTTTTCTTCTTCTCCTCCACCAATTCATTCGTTCTCTGCTGTACTATGCCCTCTAAATTACATGCGTACTTTTCCATTATAGCCAGCATATTGTCGAATATATTTGCCCTCCTGCAATGCAATATTATACACAGTGTGACTTATAATTAGGTATGAAATTTACGTATGGTTTGTCCAATCGACATCACTCACAGTCCAGCCTGCATTGGTTTCAATATCACAGAAACGAGTTTCATGTCGGGTCTCGCGTCAGGTTCCTCGTGCCAACAAGACTCGATACATTTGAGAACATAATCCGAGACTCCCTTCAGGCTGCTTAAGCTCGGTCGAAGTTTCTGTCCTTGTACGATACTTTGAATAATTTCTTGCGAACTCATTAGCGTGTCTTCCCAAGGATTACGTCGTGTCATAATTTCATAAAGTACCAAAGCAAAGCTAAGCGATAAGAAAGTAGTACGATAATTAAAAATTTACACAGCAATAACCAAATTAATTAATTCGATTAGTAAACAACATAATCATCGTCCATAATCCGTGCGCAGTGCCATTATTAATTATCCGAGTGAAGTTAGCCCCGTTCGGTTGACGGCTACGACGTAGCCAACTTCACCCGATACAATGCTCTTATACGCCAGTTCATATATTATTCAACCGAGTGAACTTAGGCTCAATCAGTTAATAACTACTACGCAGCCAACTTCGGTTGATACAATAATCTTATATATATATACTGGTTGATATATCATTACAAATGGCAGTCACGAGGACTTTATTATTATACGTAGATAACGACTGGTGGTTATAAAGACATTTCTGGTTTACGAGGACGGTCGTGATCATATTTTGATACGGACCGTTTGCTACAGCCATAAAGCGAGTTTCACAATGAAGTTTGGTTTTAAAAAATAACCTTTCGATTTGCCACTGTGAATGCCGCATAATCGACAATGTCCCGGTAATTACTATTGGACAAGTTTATATATATATATATACTGACCTATATATATCGCCACGTTGCGAACCCCTGGGTAAACTAGTTGAGCTTCTCAGCAGCTCGGGTGCTCTGTACAACTTCCTGTGAAGTTCCTTGGTCTCGTGATCAGGTTCCTCCTGGCCGGCTTTGAATTCGTGGAGGCCAAAGTCCGATATCTGAAGTACCCAGCGACTGTCGACAAGGCAGTTGCTGCTGCGAAGATTTCCATGAGAGACGATATCGCTGTCGTGAAGATATATCATTCCCTGAAGAACGCCTTTCAACGTGAAGAACTCTTTTTTACGTCAAGACTTCCGTCGCGCTCCTGATTTTACTACTTAATTATAGTTGCCAGCTCGACGGCTCTTTTCTTTTTTGACGTTCGATATAAAAAAAAAAAAAAAAGAAATGCTCACCCTCAGCAAATCGGCTACCAGGGACGAGACGAACATCGTGTCCAGTCGTAGATCTTCGTTCTTCAATATGTCTTGTAACGAACCGCGTGCGCAGTATCCGGTCACTATAAATATCGCTCCGGGCTCTACGACTGCACCCACGAAATTAATTAAATTCTCATGGCGGACCTCGCGAATTTGTTTCAGCTCTTTTCGGATCGATCTCGTGATGTCTACGGTTTTTTTGTAAATTGGCTTCACGGCCACCATGCTCTCACGGTGTAGCGCTACTCTGGTATGAGCACGCGGGGTGCAGCCTGGCTCTCCCAAGTAAACCTGAATTTTGTAGATATTTAAAAAATTGATTTTGACGGGTGGAGGGAGTTGAAAAATTTTTTTTTACACTAACCACACTTTTTTCTGGACAACAATCACCCGCGTCACTCGGTATCATTGTTAGGTCTTTCAATTCGATCTTCCAGAGAATGCAGGCGAG
This sequence comes from Cephus cinctus, assembly GCF_000341935.2. Lineage (NCBI taxonomy): Eukaryota > Metazoa > Arthropoda > Insecta > Hymenoptera > Cephidae > Cephus > Cephus cinctus. The sequence continues at coordinate 145,985 of NW_014333168.1, read as the reverse complement.
CTTTTGCTCGTATCTGTAATGCCTGGCGGTGAAAAGGGGAAGTTCGTGAAAAGAGCGGGAAAGTTTGTTATATTCAAAATTGTCAGTTGCTCTTATAGGGCTTTTTCGTACTTGAACGCAAATACACCAGCTACCACGACCAATCCGGTGGCTGCCGACAGTGCTAAGTGGAGACGCCAATCGCGTAGATCATAGATCTTTGTTAATTTATCGTCTAGATCGTCGATCACGTCCTCGCGACAGAGCTCACCACCGAATCCACATTCGGGCTCGGCTTTTGGGGGTCCCTCTCCGACCCACTGGATACCTGGCGGGTGAAAATCATTTAGTATGGGATTTTTGGGAGGCGCGGTTTTTTATTACCTTTTTTTGGATTTATATATCGAAATATTGGTATGTCGATCGAATCGTTTTCACTGTAATGGAAATAACCGACTGGCTGCAATGACATTTTTATTGTCCCGTTTGCTTCCTCGTCGTCCAGAAGGGATACGACTGTGAAGTTTCCTTCCGCATCGCCGTTTTCGTCGATGAAAACCTAACGAGGAAAATCAATTTTTGGATCGGGCTGATATTTTTTTGAAAATTTTTCTCGATCGATTTTTATTATCCGGGGGGTCTATGAGTAAGACGTACATCGTAACCTTGCACAGAATGATAACTTCGATTTCGTATTCTGCTCAAAATGGCCGAACCGTTTCGGGGATCTCCTCCTTTTTCCAAAATTTCAGTTGCCGCTCGGGCATATATCATAACGGCATCGTACAAATGAGCAGCTTGAATGGGCATCTGTAATACGTACGATATAAATATATTTCGAAATTTGAATTTTAAGAAGCTCAAGAACAAAAAGCTCTCACCGCAATGGTTTTGAAAATGTGGCTGTGATAAGGAACGCAAAATGGAGATTGCACGGAATATTTTTTTATTCTCTCGCAAATCTGCCTGAAGTTTGGAAAAAGTATTATTGTATGCTTTAGAAATTTTCAAGGTTAATTTGTTTTTCTCAAGAATTCAAATTTTTCATACTCACTCGAAATTTGGATTCTTCACGTGCGTCGGTGTCAGCTTCAGGACCGATTGAAAACCAAATTTCACGTCTTGCGACATATTTCGATCCGGCAGATACGGATCGATGTAAGCTATAACGAAGTTTGTATTATTTTTGCAAAAAAAAATAAACCCATTTCAGAAATTTACTTTGATTACGCGGATGTTTATAATTCATAAAGCTATCCGGAGTCCTGATTACTTCTCTAAAAGCAAATCGAATCCAATTCGTACCTACTTAATGAACTTGATTAACTCTACATAATACAACTAATACAATTAAATTCCCTCTACGAATTAAATCTGTATATTTTGAATTTTACCATTAAAAAAAAAAACAATTTCTTCCATGCTTAGCCGCAATAAAAGCCAAATAAAAAGATAATATAACAAATATACATATCAATGAAAAATAATGCACAAATATACTTTCAAGCATAAATCACCTACAAAGCCATGCTTGGCTTCGATCATAATTTTCAAGCATGTTAAAAAAAATTTATGGACAGATACAGTACTGATATTTTTTTTATTGCAAATTTTTGTCAAAGTAAAATACGTCTAACCAGTCACTGTATCGTGTCAATATTTTTAACCGGCACTGTAACTTCGGCTTGATTGTTTTAATTAAAATAAAAAGTAATCCCCTATAATGTCAAGCGCCATTAAAACAAACTCCATTCTCTGATAAACTCAAAATCATTGGTCTTGAACTTTACAAAGCCATCGAGCTCGAGAAACCGGTCATAAAGTATCAAAGGACACGTATGAGCCCAGAGGTACGGTCTATGTAAATTTTCAACTCTATATTTAGCACTCGAAAACAATTTTCACAGACGATATATCCGTTTCGACGGATCCCAAGAGATTTCAATAATCCCAACACACGAAGCACCGGGAGCCTCGTGTAATTTACATTCCGCGTGCACAAGTTCCGTACGCTTATTTAAACACGATACGCGGAGTAATTATAAATGTAAAAAGTTTGAAAGTTTCGAAATTCAACAATAATAAAAACAAACTTACTCCTCTGCGTGATATCCTTGCGTTTACGTGGATCGTAGATTATGTCGTCCACGGATACAATTACGTAGTCGCCCGTGTATAATAATTTACGTTTTTGTAGGCACTTAACGAAATCCACAAGAGCTATGTGTTCGCCCACGAAGATGTAAACTGAAAATAATTATTCGTTATGTAATATTTTTTTTTTTTTTTATACGAGAGACTGTCATCGGAAGTCAGCTGAGGTTCATGCACGAGAAATCGAAAGAACTGTCAGCTGTCACTGTCAGTTTGACAGCCGATCTACAGTCACCTCTAGGTAACGCGAAATGGACCAATTTTCCGTTAAACTACAGAAATGTACTGTTAAAAGACAAAAATTATAGTTTTACTTTTTTGATAATGGATTTTTATAATTTTATTGCAGATTTATATCTCGTGGTCGATAAGCGTTGTCGATCTGACGTAACGATATCTTTCATATATTTATCGATGATTTATAAGATTTCTATGTAATCCTCTATGGCCATGATAAATTTTTGAACATTTTTTCAATGATATTTTCTTTAGAGTCGGTACTTGTCTTACCCTATCTCACACTTGGGAAATAATGCCGAACGATTTTTCGTGTAATTAATTACTTGCCGTGACGGAAAATTCTTTGTAGGAAGAAACCGCAATGGGATTCGGGATACTTTGCATAAGAAATCCGTATTGAGGAGCTACGCGAATCGATGGATAAAATGAAATTTCTTTTAACAGCTCGGTTTGTGGGTGTCAATAGAAAGTTGACGAGTAGATCTTTTGCCATCGATTCAATTGCAGGAAAGATTACAATACGAGTGACTCTATTGGTAGGTGAGATTGAGGTATTACGTGAGATGGTGGGGGTGGGGGGGGTGAAGAAGATGAAGTAAGAGGGAAAGCGAAAAGCTGATAAATTCTAAAGAATTATTCGACGAGTCGAAGGGTCTCTTTTTGATCTTTATTTTATATTTATAGAAATTTTTTTTACTCGTTCGCCATTCTATTTTTCTCGTTCGCAGCCATTTTTGTCACCGTGACCCGATTGAGCGGATATTCTGTCAGAATGAATTTTCTTGGTAAATCACAGTACGCTTTACTTTAATTGGAAAAATGATACGTATCTACATGTTCTTTTCCTGTATTTCTCTCTTTCTCTCACTCTCTCTCTCTCTCTCTCTCTCTCTCTCTCTCTCTCTCTCTCTCTCTCTCTCTATATATATATATATATATATATATATATATATATATATATGTAGAAGTATCAAGAAAAATACACGAACAACTGTTGGTTGACACAAACAAGTGTATCTGGTGCCTGATTGAAAGTTTTTCATTTTTTTTCTCCGTTTTTCTTTTGATCCCTTATCAATTCTCTACGTAACCGCTGTAGCAGGTAAAAGCATAGGTATTTTTCTCGTACTAACCTCTAGTGCGAAAGTAAGTCGCTGTTACGATGTCATCGAGTTTACTTTCGAATATAGGTATATAGTCGTTCACCGTGTAAGTATCGGTGACCAGTATATTGTGTTTCTGAAGAAAGAAAAATATATTAACGTATAATTTGGTTACTGCGAAAAAAAAGGTCAAGTGAAATAATTCGTGCCTCAAGCTTTACGACTCGGCTCTAATTTATGAAGTATTCAAGTAAGACTCGTGGATAATTGAATTACCGGAATTATTTCAAATCAAAGTTATAGCCATATACTATAAATTGTCATAGAGACGTGATTGGCTGCGTGATTCTTTATTCGATTAGCTTTGCCGAGGCGCCGCTAGATGTCGGGAGTTACGTGAAGGATATACGAAAATTTACGAAACTCATAACGACTAATTTATCATTTAATCGAGCCATCATTTATTCAGACTGTAACGCAATTAGAGTATACGTATATTTTTATTTATTATCCATCCGTTCACGTACCGTTAAGAACTCTTTTAGCTGCTCGCTCCAGGCTCTTCTTGTCACGCAGACTACGACGACCTTTGTCCATCCAAATGATTTCAGCAAGGCCACCACACTTTTGCTGACCTTGCTCGTCGGTGGTAATGTTCTTGCAAACGTATAATAGACCTTCCTATCGGACACCTCGGGATCCTCGCATTTCTGTGTAAAAAATTGTTTTTGTACAAAATTTTTTTTGTACAAAAATTTTTAACTATCGAACACATCTTGGATTTTTCGGTAAGAAAAAAAAATTTCGAAAATTTTGTCATTCTTCGTACATCTTGCCTAGGGGGCAATACAAGATACAAGATCTTGCCTAGGGGACTTATATGCTTTAAACGGCATAGGAAGATGGCCCCTCCTAGAGCTCTCTATATACGTTGTACTCGGTAAGTAAAATTTTATGACGCAAAAATTCTTCGTAAATTATTATATATAGTTTCGTACTACACATCTGATTCAAATTCAAAATAACGTATCACGCCGATTCAAAATCGAAAACTTCGAAAGAACATTACTTCTAAACCAACGATTTGCACGAATAAATTTGTCTCCTTGTCAAAATCTCCGCGTTAAAATCATTATACATATACATATAGATATTATTTACATAAATTTATTCGTCATGTATGCAACGGACTTTCAGAATTTACGCGTTGAATATTTAAGGTTCACAAGGATTTAATCAATTTGAGAGGTTAAGTTACGTCCGCACGTAACTATAAGGGAATAAATTTCACGGTCAATATAATCGGAGTGCTTGGACTAGACTATTATAATTAATATTTTAATTTTTATCCGTTTAATTAACGTTATTGTTGTACCGATCATTTACCAGAATCATCCTCATTATTATTATACTTTTACTGGACATCGAGTTTTACGGCTATTGCCACATTCCGCCGAGGCTAGTGCTTGAGGGAGGGTCAATTTATTCGGGGTTTAAAAAAAAGGATCTCAACTTTCCTTTATCCCGTTGTAAAAAGCCTATCGACGTGACAGTGATTAATTTAACGTGAATACATCAATTCAATATTGACACCCGGTACACTCTACGAATAGCTGATAAAATAATTTCTAAAATTTGTCTTTTCTTCCAATTTTCGAAAAACGTGCGTATTCGCTCATGAAATTCATTTCTCATTATTATGTATAGGAAAGCTCCAGACTGCATGAAAATTGTAATATTAACGAGCATCGATGTTATTACGCTTAATCGAACACCAAATAGGTGTAAGGGACGGACGATATGGAATATTCGATAAGTTTTCGTAAAGATGCATAACGACAGACGATCAACGTTATATATGCAATTTAGAAGAAAATTTTTAACCAGCCTGTACACCGGCTCACTTTAAACGAATATAAAGGGTGTAAATTTTTTTTTGTATTTTATAATCGAAAAATTATTTTTTTACTTTTGCCGATCCTAGCACACTTGAATCTCTCATAATTTACATTCTCCTAGCATACTTAAGACAGGGGGGTTGGTACTCCTGAATAATGTCACCGGTCACGTGTACGAGAGAATCGTCATAGCTGTTCCGAATACGACATGATTAGTAATTCGCTTAGTTAACGTTTGTCCGCATTGAGTAAGTTGTGAGAGAGTCTATATATATATATATATTTCTTCATCCTTTTTTTCTCTCCACCTCAGAACTTACATGGCCTAGGGATTTTATTATTTGATTCGAAACACCTTTCTCGTGTTTCCTTTTACTTCTAGTGGTAGCAATGTACCCAATGAAAATAAAAAAAAAACTATTAAGGTCGATGGGGTGTAGCCTTAACATGTTAAGGGCTGGATCCAATTTGCGAGTTGCTATCCAAGTCCAGCAGCTGTATATATATATATATATATATATACATGTACAGGGCGATTGAACAGACAGGCTGATAAACAGTTACTCTCGGGCAAGTGAAACTAACTAGGCAAACAAAAAAATTATACCATACCGAGCATAAATAATACGAATTTTCTACTTTCATAAATTGCCTGGTAACCAGCGAAACGTAAGACATCTTTTGAAACTTTATCATTTTTTTTTTTCCAGGGTGGTCTCAGTAATACAGGCTTTTTATTTTACTTCACCGTGTACTGCAGTTGCAGTACGTGGCTCAGGGGATAAAATGGATTATAATGTATTTAACTGTGAAACGTGACACGGGTATTACGAGATTACGTATGGAAATTTTTTTTTTCTAGGTAAAGCGATGATTTTTTCTAAACGCCGTATTTTTTTCGGCCTTTTTCATCCTTTGCCATTATTTTTGGTTACGCATCTCTGTTAATATATGTTATAAATCTCTCTGTTAATATATGTATTACTGGATGTATGTTCTCGATAAACGAAAGTTCTAGGGTATAAATAAAACACAGCTATCTGTCTATCCGTGGCGACTTGATGTCTCGACAACTGGGGGTTTCTATACCACGTTCCCTCCGAGTATCCTTGACACTTATATGGGACTGGGTGAACCGTATGGAGGCGTTATTACGCTATGGGGTATAACGTGGTCGTTATACCCCATGAACGTGGAGTATTTTTTTGGTAGAATGTATAACGATATAGTGTATGATAAAATTCAATGGGAATCGAAGGAACGAAAAGAAGAGAAGATAATGTATGAAAAAATTGGATACGTGAAAAAGGACTTGGTGTACAAGAATGATCATTTTGAAAAACGTCTCTTGACCATCTCCTATGCAAAATTTCGATTTTATCGTTGGAACAATTTTTGTCATAGAAATCTTGTTTTTTTTTTTCTACAAATCCACAGGCTGCATTATTTTGGGGGTAGTTGTCCATGGCAATAAAATAAAGAAAAGGGGTCCATATAATCTGCCCGTTATCCGATACAACTTGAAATGGACAATAAAGTCCGAATGCTTGGGAAGGAAAGGAATTTTTTGTAAAAAAATATATGTTGCGTAATTTTTTTTTTGTTTTAACGCTCTTTCTCCCTTTTCCTCGTACTTTCCTCTTTATGTTTTCCTTCCATCTATTTCCTGGTATATTCTAGAAATACTTTGAATCGACTGTACGCGCAATCAGGGTATAGCGCACTGTGGAGGTACAGTTGCCTTAGAGACCGCAGGTTTAGGCTCATGCAATTGAATTGCCTGCCCGATCCTTATCCTTATTCCTATCTCCCTCTTTCTCTCTTACATCTTCACATTCTTTCTATCGATCAACTCGTCTTTCTCATCAGTATTGCAAAACCGTCGCAGCTCCTTTTTCGTGCTGCCTTTACGCACAAAACTACTCAAAGTGGAAGAGTCAGCAGCCTTATCGGGGTTTAGGATTTCGTTTTTTTCTACCAAGGGTCCTTACAGCATTGTAAGAAATTTTGTAAAAAGATCCTTTTCGAAAAGGGTTCTACGGGACCTTTGTTTGACAGCTGAAAAAGTTGTACGTTGATAACGTCGAGTTCGTGTACCGAGAAAATACTTATAACAAAAAAATTCACTAGTAACCCCGAAGTCGATATCAGTATCTGGTCTGATGATTTGTGTTTTCTATGGTCGAGACCAAATTTCTTTACGAAACTTGATATATAGGGATATTTAGGGTCTGATTGTGAATATGAGGTAAAAAAGAGGAAATTCAAAATCTTATATTCAAAGCAGGCTTAAATTTCTTATTATTAAAATTTTTCGAATTTTTTCAATTATTGTCGATTCTAAAAGACTTTTTTTGAGACTTATTATTATATTTTGGAGTTTCATAGAAAGTACATGTACACGTGTATTTTGAGAAAGAGCGCAATTTTCGAATTCAGTAAACAAATATTGTGGGCTAACTTTTACTTCTTCATTTTTGAATAACCACCCCTCCCCCCCCCCCCCCCC
>NW_014333168.1:121222-137863 GCF_000341935.2 Cephus cinctus | reverse complement strand
TTTAAAAAAACCCCCCCCCCCCCCCCCCGCCCACGTTATCACGTAAAATATCATATGCGATAGCTACCTTGGTTCTTCTTTCCAAAATTGATTTCTTTGAATTTTTTTAAGTTTTCCTTTTTCGGACTCCAAAACAAGTTTTCGCTCCCTCTCGACCTTTTTTTTAAAGTCAAATTTACCGAGACGACGATAATTGAATTTGAAACGATTTCCCGTTAGATCAGCGACAGGTTTGTTTGTATGTAGAATCGGGATTGAAAATTTTTTAAACATCAATTGAGTATTAACGGTTCTTTTTTAGATATTTTTTATATTTTCACTTGCTAGCAGATAAGACGAGATAGCGCACTATTGAAAATAGAAATTACGACAAAATGTTTCGCAGATTACACGTGTTTCTTTTTTACAGACTTAAAAAAGTATTCCTTCTTTTTTTTTTGATTGGACCAAATTTAATGTCACGTAAAAATATTCGTTGGCAAACATTATTTACCGTTGCTTGAAGTTTTTTTTTTATATTTTTAAAGATTTCTTCGTGGCAGGCTGCCAGGTATCGGAATTATAAGATTATGATTATTATTGAAAAAGGGCGACCGTGACTACGTTCACTTTGGTCCTTTTAAGCAGAGAGAAAGAAATGCTCGGATGACTCGGAATGTTTTTTCTTTTGCCGTCTCGTTCGATGCTCGTTTCGTAATCAATGACTAAGGGCAGATCTACTACGTTAAATTCCTTGAAAGAGACTGCCATTTTTTACCCTCCTAATTTTTTGCGATTCCCAAGCCCTTTTAGGACATTTGAAAATATTTTTTTAAATCTCAAATCCGTTCGACCATGTTAATTAACAATATTAATTTATGACAAACTAGAGATCACGATGTTAATGTCAAGAGATGTCTCGGGGTTTTCTATTTTCATGGAAATTTTTATCCTCAATTTTACACAAATCTTTGGAAATCAATTTTCTCCGCGTTAATTTTTGTCTTAAAAAAATTTCTTTCACACCATTCATTAACGCATCTGTCATTTAGTGAGTGTAACGGAAACTTAACGTAATCGTAATTATTGTGTGAACAATAAAAAATTGAATTTTTGACCAATGGTAATAATTGACCGCACTCGCGGAAATTTAACGTAATTATAATTATTGTGGGAATAATAAAAAATTGAATTTTTGACCAAGAGGAATAATTGACCGCATTAATTTTGTCTTCCCTCTTTTTCTCTCTTACGGGAACACACACTCTATGCTTCTGTCGTCGTGGCAAATATTTGAAGAAGCTATTTTATATTCGAAAATTTGACTGGAAGTCGGGGGAGGGGAGTTTCCCTTGTGCAAAAAAGTAAATTAACGCGGTTATATTGGATAATTACGGTAGCTACGTGGCCGTGATGTAATATCTGTATTAATTAGAGTTAATAGGACGGGGGAGCCTAAGATTTATCTAAAATATACAAAATTCTTGGTATACAGCGCTGTAGTCTTTAATCATTTTTTCGGCCGTAAATATCAATTATATTTCCTTTTTCAAATTTTCAAACTTCCTTTTCGTTTCGTGTCTGTTCGTCCGCAGTTTAATGAATTTTCGAAGTTCCGATAGACCTATAGGACTGTAGATATACTGGAGAAAATGACCTGTTTAGGTTGTCTCATTAATTTGATTGATTATATCGTTCGAAGAGATGATACGAAGATGCTGGGTACGATCTTACGGAAGATGCTGGATTTATTCGCAATCGGGATGAAATCTTGAAAAATTTTTTTTGCCGATCACCAATGAGAAATATTACAAAATTATTTGTCAGCCATGGGAATACTTTTTATTTGTTGATTAAATCTTTCAAAGAATTAAAAGGAGTTCGAGAAAAGCACAGGAAATAAAAACTTAACGAAGAGAATTGGAGAAAATTACTTTGAAAACTCACAGAGAAGTTTAAGAGGAAATTGACAACGTTATGTATTACTGTTTCAATCCTTCAAAGTTACCCATTCGAAAATTCCTGATAAAAATAATATATTTATTAGGAGAAAATTTTCTTCTTTCAATATATTATTTCGAGTCGAATTTTTCATTTGAATGATATTTTTGAGTTATGTAAATAAATAAAAAAAATTTTTTTGAAAATATACCCATGGGTCAAAAGTGACCCGAGTTTGAAGATGAGTATGTACAGGATTTGTAGAGACGAAGATTATGTTATTGTCTAATATATGCAACAAATGCAGAATTTTATCATGGACCATGCGTTATCATCCAACCTCCATAACATATAGGAAACACATCTTAAAATTTTTTTCGATTTTCTTGCAGTTTACGTTAATCAATTTTTGTACGTTTCTAATTTATTTTCATGATATTAATAAAAAAAAGCGCATTTTTTGGAAATAAATGTCCCTTTGAAAATTTGTCATATCTTGTATTCTGAAAATAATAATACTTTTCGAGGCTATAAAAAAATCCAATTTTTCTTTTTCAAAATTCAAAGTTTCATATCTCTCAAAATTTATACACGGTTTCCATAACTTTGTATACTCTCAAGACGTCCTTTTGTCATTGCAAAAAGACGGAATATTTCGTCCAAGCAAAACACTGTTTATTAATGTTATAATTAGGACTTCAAGAACCTTATTAAGGTAAAGTACATTAAATACCAAACTTTCCGAGAAACGAAAGGTGATTGAAATTTCCGGGACCGACCAAGTCTCAGTTTACTGGTCAAACATGACTTTTGAAACAAGGCACTTCGAGTACCAATGAGCTTCGATTATTGATAAGATCTTTTGATAAGACAATCTTACAAAACTACAGTAGATAACTTTTTCGAACGTATATTTCCAAATTTTTACCCACAATTTTACCCTGCAAAAAATGTACCTCCATATTTCATTCTGACATTAGCCCTTTAACCTGAGCCTTGTCGAATATCAAATTCCATTACCCCTAAGTCCCTGTTTATAACGTTAGGTATTCTATTCGTTAATAGATTCGGCCTCAGTTTCTGTTTGCAATTGCTTCGCGGGTCTTACGACTGAATCTCCAATTGCTGCCTGTTAATAATTTAAGTGCTCCGTAATTTTATTAGCATGACAGTAGAGCATAAATTAATACCTCGGGCTTTCATTTATTTTTTCAGTCCCTACCATCACCAAGTGAAAATCAAATATTCCACGATGAAATACATTCCGCGTAGTTACTTTGCGTTCTGTATGACAAAGAAAAAAAGAAAAGCTTCCCCTAATGAAAAATAATCCCGTAATACCCCTACAGGCATTATTATTAGTTTTCATAAGTATACACAGCAGTCGTTATAATTTCGTGTATCTCGAGGGGACAACTGGTTATGGATTATAAATGTTACCTAGTCCCCTGATTACCTTTGACGATAACCGGCTGTTGTTTCTTATTATTCCTTAAGATAATTTTAATCCGTTAATTCTTCTTTACTCACGTAAGATATTAAAGGCAGATTCCAAGCTGCTGCGACAAGTGCCTCGGCACGGCAGGAATCGTCTGGACCAATGAAGGCAACAGCGCCGGAATCTCTCATTTCCGTCATCATCCTGATGCCGAGGACAGCAAAAGAATCGTCGTTTCTTCTGCCTGACAGTGAAGAAAAAGGAGAATGCAATAACAGAAGAAAAGGGAGTTGAATGAAAGCATGGAAACAAAAAATGTAAAAATTTGAAAAAAACGTTACACTCAAACGCAGAAAGGAAAAGTGGGAAAATGGCAGGAATTTACAGAAATAATTTTTTTTCCATCATATCAATTTCAAGGATCAAAAGCGTAAAGTAACTCGAGTATATGCATTAGTCGAAAGACGCGTTTTTTGGGATTACGAAATTCTCGAAATTTCCGTGAGTGGCAAGAAATTTAAAAAATTGGTAGTTCCCAAAAATTGTTAGTTGTCAAATAATTGTTGAAATTAATTTTTCGGAAAATTGAAATTAATTGTTGAAATTAATTTTTAATCACTCCCATGCTTTTTGTACCTTAACAAAGTCAATTGATCGTACGTATGAAAGTTTTTAGTGAAAATTTGTAAAATAATTTTCGACCCTGTTTTCCGAACGTAGAAAAGTCATAAGACGGTTGAGGAGTGACGTGAATAAATTTTTCTTTCAATTTCAACTATCGAACCAACATTTGTGACTTTTCCAAAAATTTTCGAAATTTTTTTTCAATTCCTTCATTTACTACCGGCCTAATTATTTTTGTATTTACCTATATCCGCTGCTAGAAATTTTAACTCCCTTTCTGGAAGAAGCTGCGGGCTCTGATTAACGGTTCCTATGGCCAATGGCAGGGCACCCAGCGCGACCTGAAAATCAATATCAATTATGTTTACTCTTAAACGATCATTTCAATTTACCCCTCACTGGGAAATCATATTAAGACTTTCGCATGACGTCGAATCTGTTTAAAAGGAATTGCCTTTTCCATCCTGTAACACAGCGGGGTGCAGAGAGACACACTTTTCTCTGTAGGGACAACAATAAGCAAGAGGGTGAAAAAAGAGGAAGGAAAGAAATGAAAGGAGAAAAGAAAATTTAGAAAAATATTGACACCCGAAATTCATTTCTGATAGCTGAAAGTTGCTTCGTGAGGATTTACCTGGCTTATAACTTGTACAAAGACATGATAGCATCCTTATTTCGTTATGGACTATATATATATATATTGCAAAACTTGGCTTACAACGTTAAAAACGGTATATATATATATATATATACCGCTGGGCAGGTAAGCACTTGGATTTCGTTATATTGCAAAACTTCGCTTACAACGTTAAAAATGACTGATACCGACGAATTTACTTGTCTTTGTTCCTATAAAAACACCCAATGGCTTTCGGGATTTGTAACCAATATAAGTATAAAGCAGAGCAGTGGCGGATCGCTTATAGGCGCTACGGATCCGCAGCACCCCTTAAATAGTAAAAGTAAGTAAAAAAATGTTTGATTTTGTTCTTTTAGGATTTTATAAAGTTTCCGAATAAATTTACTTATATATATCTTTGTTTCCTTTTACACAACTTTAAGACAATGGCTAAATATTTTCTGGAGCTGCACCTCCCCCCCCCCTCCCATCATTGAAGATGGGGGTATGAAATTTTTGAGTAATAATAAAAAAAAAGTTTTATTTATTAATAGTCCGTAACATTGAAGCAAACGGGTATAGAGTTTAGGTATGATTTGAATTTGGCGCCAAATATGATTAGGGACTTTTAACAAAATTTTTAATATTCTTCTATGCTCTTTTAATATGTCAGCACCTGAAATCTTCCGTAGGATCCTAAGAATCCGATCGTGAGGCTATCGTTGAAGCTGTGCGCTCCCGTACCAGCCAGATAATCGTACAGGAAGCTGTAATCCTGTGCGCCGGAAATCGCGCTGGTGTTACGACATTTTTCAAATTTACTTTCGCCGTAATTTGTGCTGTTCACTCTTTCACCGAACAGAGTAAACGTTAAAAATAGGAGCAGCGCACAGTTTAGCACCATGGCAATGGTGGATGGTTGTGTAACGTTTGACGTTTCGATGGAGATTTTTTCCCTTATCCTCCTTTTTTTTTCTTTTTAGGTAATCTTGCTAGAATCTCTTGGAATGCTTGACAATACGCGCTTGACTGAAAACCACTGATACCGTATAGGCGATATCATTTCCGAAAACTCAGATTTTTGAAAAAAAAAAAAACGATTTTTTTCTTTCTTTAGGGAATTTTCGCAATTATTCGCAGCAATTTTTTTTTTTTATTATAACGTTAATCGAAGACGTATACGATGACACTTTGTGATTTTAATGCTTCTCTTCTGTTGGTCATGAATTTTCATGAATTTTATTTGTACTTACGGTGTTTCGGTTTTTAATGGAATTTTTTTTTTTTTTTTGGAGCTTGCTAATACGAGTATTTATTTTATTCACGTTACTTCAGTCATTTTTTTTCTTTTTTTTTCACTGCCGATTGTTCAATGTCATGTTATCTTGTAAGTATATAATAAAATCATATTACGTTTCGCAATTTATTTATGGCTTAGGAGTACTCTTCACTGATCTCTCATACGCAGTAGAAACTTTTTGATATTCAAATTTACTTTTTTCCAACTTGGAAACTCACTCGGCTTTGTAGCTACGATTAATGCAAATTTACACTCGACGCACTGTAGTAGCATGAAATCCCACGAGATTTATTCCCCATGGTACTCTTACAGGGAAAATAATTCTTAGATTAAATATTTTCGAATTTCATCAAACTGCAAACCGCATCGATTTAGTAAAATTTGCAAAATGTTTTAGAAAGAAAAAAAAACAATTTACCACTTACAAAAAAGCACCGATCATCGGCAAATTTCGAGTCGCTCGAAACGTTACCTTTAAAATGCACGAGTCAAAAATTACGTCAAATTTTTATTAAAAACCGAAATATCACGAATCACGATTATCTCTCAATTCACTAAAATCTTACGATCCTTCAAAATCTTCCCGCTCCAAATAAACCGTTCCGTTAAATAAATTTCTCGAATTCAACCTGAATGTACGTGGAGGTTGTCAAAAGTGTATCTAAATAAATTTTTTTTCAGATCAAGAAAAATATTATTTTTTTTTTTTTCAAAATTTGCACAAAAAGCTCGTCGAGCAACGATCCGCTCGGTTTCAAGTTCTCCGCGTGACTGGGGCTGCTTCTCACGTTTCTCATGTTCCGCAAGACCATTGTTGATATCGTCAACCTACCCCATTCAGAAATTTGGGACGCATGCGCCCAGCTCCCTATGTCTTTAACACGTCGCGAACATTTTCTAGATAATTGAGAATTCCAAAATGTCTGAAGAATCCATAATACATTTACGCAGTGAAGCAGTCGCAGAGCTATAAATGGTGAAGCCAAGTCGTCATTCACTGTACAATAATCAAACGTATTTCTAGCTTCAGTCTCCACTTACGTAAACTTTGCTAATAATTACCGAGACACTTATTCCCTTACGAAAGGAACGAACGACATAGCTGTCATCGTTAATCGTTAATGCCCGTCGATCTTTTATCTATAAATAATGGCAATTTTTTGCAATTTCGTTACCAAGATTCTCAGACCTTTCTTTTTTTTTGTCAGCATGAAATTCCGAACTTACGAAATAAATAATTTCTATAAATAAATTGAGCTTAAGGGACTAACTATATATATGATGGCTGGTACTAAATATTTTTATAATATATTATATAGACAGTACGATAACCCCATTCAGACTTTAATCCTCAAAATGGAAAATCCATTAAGGGATGAATCAATAATTTATTCTAGTCGATTATGCAGGATGGTGATTCATCATTTTTGAGGTTAGGGTTATTGGGATTATATAGAGTCCCGTCCCGGAAGTAGAGACAAGCGGTGGAAAATAACCTCTTTTAGTCAAGGATATATAATGATTCATTGAAAAGGATAACTATCATGTTATCGATCTGTAAAACTTTTGAATATGTTGTTAACCTTTGACCTTTCTTATCTAACCTATGCTTCAACCTACCGGTCAGATATCTCTATAATTTAACCCTTGTCACTTCAGAATTAACGTTGGCTGGATTGATGGTTAATATTGAATGACTTGTGCTTCTATCGAAAAGATACAGACGGGTTTGTAAATTTCAAAAATTCATTTACAACTTTAATACAAGTTATTATATTTTACAAATGTATTAAATAATCAAAAAAATTCTTATACATAATGTACAATTATTTATTCCAGCAACATATGATTATGCCACAGCCCCAATTTTGGGATCTAATAACAGATCCAACGTAATCCGAGAGTGCCAATGAATCCAATTCGATTTTTTTTTTCAAAACACACAAAAATTTTTCTCCAAACTATCATATCTAATCAGACCTAAAATTTCCTTAGAGTGCACTTGAAAAATGTAAATTCGACATAAATAATATTTTCGAAATGTAGCTTTGTACATTAATGAGTTATAATTATTTTGATTACCCCTATGGAATTGAACATTCTCATGGTGTATATAGTTATATGTTTGTATATCTTATCAGATTTTTTGTCCAATCCTATACAATTTTATATCATTATAATAATTTTTTTCTTGGAATCCTAATACCATTAGCATTAAAGATACGAAGCCTTTCGTAAACACGTTAAAAGTACCGTATCTATTTGCAATCGTGTTTGTTCACTTCCTTCGTCCTAATTCCCAAGTGGCGATTTAGGAGTCCTTGTTTCAGAAAATCCTTAATAATCTCCTCTAAGGGTGTTCTCAAAGTACGAGAAGAAAGGGAGGCTTCAGGACGTCCAATTTATTCGCCATGGACACGCATTCTCTTATATGGAATACCATATAAGAAAACCCTATTTGGATAAAACATCCCTCTGAACCCTGTACCTTATTTTTCATCTTAATTCCTTCTCTTTATTCCACTCACTTCCGGGAGCCGTTTCACGCAATTTATATGAAAATATGAATATAAATTTATTTTGGATTTCTTTTTTTTACATATTTACTTTTATAACACGACCTCTGTTTATATACGACCCTTCAGGTCGTGCATTGAATATTATGCAATATAAAATATATCTATAGGACTATACCGATATCTTAGGTCATCCGATAATATTATAGTATTTGATAAGGTCCATTTCGAAAATAGTCACAGTGAATACGTGAAATATTTTATTTACGATTGCTGCAATCTCAAAGGGTCAAAGTTCACAGTAGGCTATATATTTAATAACTGTTTGACGATTGGCAATCTGGAAATCTCCTCGGTGTTATCTCAGGTAAACTTTTCTCGATGGGATCGTTATCATTGAGAATGACCAGATCATCTTGCGTCCCATTCGGGATGGGATTGATTTATAACGAAAAAGATTTGACATAAAATATTTTTTTCGTAATCGAAAGAAAAATTTAACATTTTTCTTTATACACGAATATTAGAATTTTTCTGTGAGGATTTTAGTCTGTCGATAGTATCGATACGATTCAGTGCTCTAAATCTTGGTCCGGAAAGAAAAGAAAATGGTCGATCGAAAATCAATTTTAAATAAAAATTGCGAAATTCCTTGTTACAAATTTCAGAGTACATCCAGAAAATGGTAATATTACGTTACAAAGGATTTGACATTTATAAAAAAAAATTGATGGTTCAGTCTATTTTTTTTCCCTTTTTTCCGTAAAATCCCATCAATTCATTTGCTTGAAGGCAAAAGCCAAGGTTATATTCTGTTCTTACCTTTTTTTTTTTAGTAATATACATATTCATCGACATAATAATAATGTTAGCCTGTCGAACATCGACTACGTTTTCACCAGTCAAGTTGAATCCCCCAAAAAACACTTACGTATAAAAAACTACGCCAAGTACAGGATTGCTGTGAATTCCTCTAACAAAAAGTATTGATATCATATTATTGAGGCCAAGTACATAAGTCACTACATGTTTTCCTATTATATGATCTAGCACTGGCCCATCATTTTAATTATATTTTCAATATTTCCTATAACGTTTTCGCTACTTTTTTATGTTACTACTGCTTCCCGTATTTAATTATGATTTAATGGTGATTTAATAATTAATAAAACTTTAGGTGATTCCTTATCGAGTACTACTTGGCGGGTAACAAAAAGTATTGATATCATATTTTTGAGGCCAAGTACATAAGTCACTACATGTTTTCCTATTATATGATCTAGCATTGGCCCATCATTTTAATTATATTTTCAATATTTCCTATAACGTTTTCGTTACTTTTTATGTTACTACTGCTTCCCGTATTTAATTATGATTTAATGGTGATTTATTAATTAATAAAACTTTAGGTGATTCCTTATCGAGTACTACTTGGCGGGTTCGTGCATTTCTTGATATAAATTTGGTACAAAACCAGCACCAATTTTCTATAGAAAGCATATTAACAATAACTCGTCAAAAATAATCACGGTAAAAGCTTAATAACAAACATACAGCATTAGAATACTATGAGCACGTGCAAAGTAAGTACTTTGGAATTCCTGGCACGGATTTTCGTTATTCAAGGAAAAAAAAGAAAAAAAAAACCGGAGTGAAAAATATATCTCGAATTTTATTTGTTGTCAATGATAAATTGTATTTTTTTTCTGTCTAAAGTATATAAATTTTTTTTCCCGTGCTGTAGATACAAAATTCTTCGTAATCTTGCTTGGAGGTAGATGACGTCCCTATTTATGTTCATCGAGAAGAAACTTTTTTTTATCATCGGCGTAGTATATCTATACAGTATATTTACTTTCGCCATTTTTCTCATTTCCTTGGAAAGGCACTGAAATATTTTTCAACGTTCTCATCCATTACATCAAACATTCAGTCAATGTTAAGCGTAAGCAAAGAATATAAAATAATAACGACATACAGTCTGTTAAGGCCTGTCTACAATGCAATATAATAAGAAATAAGCAATAAGATCTTCAATTGTATATTTACCTAATTCCATTGGATCCTCCAATCAAGAAGGATAAAATCGTTTTTAAAACCGTCTGTGAACGTGATAAAAACACGTTATTCGAATATTTGAATTTCTATATTTCTCGCGCCTGCGCATAGGCAACTTTACGTACCTTAAGCACGACGCCAGAATACGGCAACCGGTTATACACGAAGAGAATTTTATAATTCACGTTACTAGACACCGATTGATTGTCATAATAATCCTGAGCCATCGTAACACTGTAAATCTAATGATTACTAATATTAATATTCCCAGGTTACTTTTCATCGTAAAATTTTACGGATACGTAGATATTTCGTATTTATTTATTATTCTTTATTTTTAATACGTTTGACAAAGCTGTACGGATATACAGGAAATACATTAAATTTCATAATTCTAATTCAATCCATAACCATTGAAACTGTATTTTGTATTTATCTTTCGGCTAAAGGCCATTCCACAGTGCAATATAATAAGAAATAAGCAATAAGATCTTCAATTGTATATTTACCTAATTCCATTGGATCCTCCAATCAAAAAGGATAAAATCGTTTTTAAAACCGAGCGCTTACTAAGTCCCTACGATTTTGGTGACGTCTTGGACATAGCAACGATACACAAGCGGTTGCTAGGGTCTTTAAGGACTTCACGGAGCACGAAACGTGATGAGTAACATCGAGGATGCCCCGTTCCGTAATTTATAACGGCTCACGTTAAAAATACATATAGCAACGATACGGATGACAAATCATGACAGGTGACAGGTAATGACATTTGACAATGACGTTTCGTGCTCCGTGAAGTCCTTAAAGACCCTAGCAACCGCATCCGTATCGTTGCTATATGTATTTTTAACGTGAGCCGTTATAAATTACGGAACGGGGCATCCTCGATGTTACTCATCACGTTTCGTGCTCCGTGAAGTCCTTAAAGACCCTAGCAACCGCATCCGTATCGTTGCTATATGTATTTTTAACGTGAGCCGTTATAAATTACGGAACGGGGCATCCTCGATGTTACTCATCACGTTTCGTGCTCCGTGAAGTCCTTAAAGACCCTAGCAACCGCTTGTGTATCGTTGCTATGTCCAAGACGTCACCAAAATCGTAGGGACTTAGTAAGCGCTCGGTTTTAAAAACGATTTTATCCTTTTTGATTGGAGGATCCAATGGAATTAGGTAAATATACAATTGAAGATCTTATTGCTTATTTCTTATTATATTGCACTGTGGAATGGCCTTTAGCCGAAAGATAAATACAAAATACAGTTTCAATGGTTATGGATTGAATTAGAATTATGAAATTTAATGTATTTCCTGTATATCCGTACAGCTTTGTCAAACGTATTAAAAATAAAGAATAATAAATAAATACGAAATATCTACGTATCCGTAAAATTTTACGATGAAAAGTAACCTGGGAATATTAATATTAGTAATCATTAGATTTACAGTGTTACGATGGCTCAGGATTATTATGACAATCAATCGGTGTCTAGTAACGTGAATTATAAAATTCTCTTCGTGTATAACCGGTTGCCGTATTCTGGCGTCGTGCTTAAGGTACGTAAAGTTGCCTATGCGCAGGCGCGAGAAATATAGAAATTCAAATATTCGAATAACGTGTTTTTATCACGTTCACAGAATTAGTCGTTTTCAATATTTGCAAAATATGTCAACGTGTTTGAATAATGAGATTCAGAGCTGAATTGAGGAATGGATTAAGAAATAATTTCTCTTTCTGTTCGCCAACGCACTGCTGGTCTCCTGGGAGTGATTTGTGTTTAAAAGATACGTGTCGTACGGATGAAAAAAACAATTTAGAGGTAAAGAGGTAAAAAAAAAATTGAACCGCGTAAACCTTCAAGTTATTCCATATGAGAAAATTAAACAAAAATTTGTGTCCCATGCGAGTTACGTAATTGGGTGGAAATTTTCATACGGAATCCCACTTATGGTATTTTCATATAAAAACAAATCAGTGTTTCCCTATTCTGTGGAATATTTAAAACGAGAATATTTTGAGATACCATTATAACTTTCACCTTGTAGACTAACTGCATGCGTACAATGGCGGGCAGGTGGTTCATCTGGCTCATCCGCTGAGCTTGCTCAGTAGTTAGGATTCAGGTCATGGCCATATCTCCCCAGACCTCATAAAGGGACCTCCTTTGACAGTCTCCTCAGGGTACCCTAAGGTCTTCACTCCGGTAAATCTGACTAGGGGTTGAGTATCCGTGACTTCCTGATCTCTTTCCACTTTTTTATTTTTTGGACCAGTTTTCCAAATTTCGCTCTTTTAAATTTTTTACCCCTTTTGTCACAACTCGAGGAGTTTTGTTCCTAGTTCACAGAGGGATTGCAGTACTCTATGAAAATGTAGGGTCTTACAGAATTGATTAGGGTAAAACCCATTTGGCACCCTTCCACTTTACAATTTTCTTCCTCTTGTACAACCAAACCTTCTTTCCTCTCGGCCGTCGTTAAATTTATTTCACTTCATCTTTCTTTCGTTTTTTTTTATTACAACCCCCCCCCCCTTTATTCCATTCCTTTAAAAAGCTGAATTACAATCTATTCACAAATCGTTTTTATTAATTTACATCTTTTGATCAAAGATGGCGTAGCAGCCCCGTGGCTGTATTGCCGACGAAATTCATTAAGCCGTGAATGGCTTTACTTCTTGAGTTTGACAACAGATGGCAGAAGAGTCGCGATAAAAAAAATCACCTTGTTACTTAACCAAAAGCGTCACTCAAACTTGAAAATAGAATTCGAACAAATTTAATAAAGCCGCAGCACGTAGAATGCCGGATTATTAATTTTCAGACCGTAAACCGTCAATATTCACAAACGACGTAATTGGAATCGCTCGTTTAATATATCACGAGAAATCATCGCGTTTTACGACTCATTACCGCGTATCCTGTAACCCTGAAACGATTATTAAGATACACTCGACTCATTAAATATTTTCCCACCGTACAGCGTTACACTATACACGCGTATACCCCTTAAGAACGTGCGAAACTGAATCGAGTCCTTTGATCTCCCAGAGGTCACTGCTCGTAAACTTTCAGGTCACTTAAGGTCAATCTAGGCATACACTCGTCCTCGAAAGCCGCCAATCCAAATTTATCAAAATTTTACAACCGATGACGTCACTCCGGATATATTCACAAGACACAAGTTCATCGTGAACCTAGTCAATAATTATCGACCGTTACCTTTTTTATCGATTATTTCGAATCACTCGAATATCGATTTATCGATATACCCAATCAATCGGAATATCGATCGATCATTATGAAAGTGTTGTAAAAGTTACATAAATCATGTAACGAGGTATTCCATGTAAATCCTGAATTTAAATTACTAAGGTAACATATATAAGACAAAATTGAGGGTACGCCACATACTATATAAAAAAATTTATTAAAAAATCTAGTTAAAGTTAGGTAATCGAAAATTTACAAAATCCTGGGGCACCCTGGACTTTAACTACGGCCATGCTCGCTGTACGGAGTCACAGGTCGAGTGACGTTCAGTAGTACTTAGTGGAGGAACCTAGTAGCGCGTCATTTGTAATAGACAAAATTGTGGGTACGTTGTCATCTTGCGAGATTTGCTAGAGATTTCGGGTAAAGTACATGGTAAGTATTAAAAATGTAGTATTGCCGGACTATTTTCAACTGAAAACAACTAAATGCAACCAAACGTATTACTTGCGTTTTTAGAAAATGTCGCAAAGGACGGAACTGAGCAGAGATATTCGAACAAGAGTGCCAGACGACCGTAAGTCTGGTTTGAGTTATGGGAAAATTGCATTAAAATATTATATTTCGAAAAATGCTGTCGTGAGAATTTGTAAAAAATTTGATAAAATGAATAGGGTCGATAATATTGCAGGAAGAGGACGGAAAGGCAAAACAGCAGCAAGAGAGGACAGTCGAATATCGCGAGAAATTAACAAAGATCCGAGTTTAAGTGTTCGTGAAGTCGAGGAAAGAGTGCAGGTGGACGCTTCGACGGAAACGGTAAAGCGTAGACTCAGAGAAGCCGGTATTCGAAGCTTTTCCAGAGGACGCCAAGCCATTCCTCACTAAGAAACATAAGACGATGAGAATAGAGTTTGCAATAAAGTATCTTTCGTAGCCTCTTTCCTTCTGGGAACGTGCGATTTGATCAGATGAAAGTAAATTCGAGCTTCGTAATATGAAAAAGCGAGTTTGGAGACTCGGGCCCGGTGAAGCTTATAAATCAAACATGATTTAGTAAACGATTAAGCACGTAGGAGGAAACGTAATGGTTTGGTGCTGCTGCAGCTACAGCGGATTGGGAATTTTGAAACGAATTGAAGGAAAAATGACGGGACAGTCTTATGTTGCTATTTTACGAGAGAATTTGCATGTGTCAGCTGAAAAATTGAACTTGGGACAGGATTTTATCTTTCAAAATGATAACGACCCAAAGCATACTTCAAAAGCAGCGAGACGATATTTTGAGTAAAATCAAATTCGAGTGTCAGAGTGGCCATCGCAGAGTCCTGACCTCAATCCCATTGAAAATCTTTGGTCTTATTTCGATGAAAAAGTATCACGTGTGGATATTAATAATGCAACGTGTTTTTTTTTTTTGACAAACTGCGTACAGCGTGGGAGAGTATTCAGCGGGACAGCGTGGAAAGCCCAAGGAGGTTATACCAAATATTAATAATATTTGTTTTTGATTATTTATCTCGCTATCACTGTAATTCTGTCATCGTACTCAAAATGTTGTCCGCTCCTGGTTAAATTATTTTATTTCAGTCGTGGCGGTACAGAAAGTAATTATATTATTTCAAGTTTTATTTAATACCGATAAGTAGTTGATCCTACCCACACTTTATAATGAATAAGTGATTCTGATTCTTTTCCTATATTGGTATAGATCTGTGTCAAGTAAAATATTTATTACATTTCGTACCCTCAATTTTATCGCCCACTGTATATATCTATACTATAATTTGCATAATTCAATTCTATCGCATACGGAAGTCCCGAACAAAAATAACCAGCATCCTGTGGTCAGTGATGGAACGTGAAAAAAAAATGTATATAAAGACCGAAAGACCTTTCTGGGCTCCTCGTAAATTTTCATCCTAACGGAACACACGTGGCCCTCTGGGCCCCGCTTCGAGTTCGCGAAACACCGTACGAAAACACCACAGACTGATCGGGTCTGATGTCAGACTTCCTGCTTGGTAAGTCCCAAGGGAGTCCGTAAGGCCCCAGGCGCTATCAGGGGGCCCCTTTAACGTGCACGAAAGGATCTTCCTTTTATTCGACATTGAAGAAGCGCGGATTACATTCCTATCTTTATTGATCGTGAAGCCTCAACGGCACCAGTGACGTAACAGAACGATTGGACAAGCGTCGCCGTCGCGACGCCTAGTCCTTCGAAGGACTGCACCACTATTAATCCTAATCCTCGAATCGACAATAAAACGCTATTACAGTGGTTTTTTTGAATTGAATTTTTCGAAATTGTATCATTTTTTTATCACATCGAATATCCACGTGACTAATTGATGAGGCGACAAAAATTTAAAGAAAAAAGTTTTATCCTTGCAGCATCTTCGGTAATTATCGATTTTTTTTTTAAATCTGGAATTCCAAGTTCTTAGGTCAGTCGGGTAATTAATTCTGCTGACGGCTTCGATTTTCACGGGATTATATACCTATATGATGTATAGTCGATACGACTGTCGTTCCTACGTATAGTTTGTTATGTACGTATGATGTATATATATATTTTGTTTTTTTACATTCATTTCTTACCGCATCGACTTACCAGAATGGAACTGCAATTGACCCGGTGTCCCTTCTGGACCTACGGGACGCATAACACGTAACGAGTCACTTTACTGGAGCTGCCTCCAATTTCTGATACCGTTTCGAGGCATCGCGCATTCAAGTACCGGATTGTTATCTAATAGCTGAAGCACTTTTACATAATCGCGAGTTTCAATAAACATTCTGCAAGTGGGCTGCTCGATTTTTCCATACGCGGACTCGTTTGTTTTACGTGCCACGAATAACTCCGCAGGTGATCTCGGTGATTCTCGATTATAAGAAAAATGTGAAAAAAAATTTTTTGCTCTTTTCACTGAAAAAAAAAAAAAAAAAAA
>NW_014333168.1:108274-121113 GCF_000341935.2 Cephus cinctus | reverse complement strand
AAAAAAAATTTTTTTTTTTTTTTCCTTAAAAAAAAAAAAAAAAAAAAAAAAATTGATAAAGCCACAGCGTGATAAAAATTGATTTTTTTTGGTTTAAAAAAAAATCTTATCAAATTGAATGTAATCAAGGTCCAAAAAAAATCATTTTCTGCATTATCTCGCTTGATTCTTCAGATGAAAGAGAGAGACAACGTGATCCGAATCGAGATGTCAAATTTTTTTATGGACAAAAACATTATTTTCGAATTCTCCTCACGTTCAGTGTCTATGACATAGCGAATAGCGGAGACAGAGCATTAGGGTACGGTATTTCATTCTACCTAGTTCTCAGCCACTATAGTGATATAAATTTGCAAAAAAAAATTTTTCTAAATAGAAACCCTCACATATTCCAAAATCTAAATATACCCCTAGCACTTATTACACGTACAGTGCGTAAATTCCTTTACGATGTAAAAAAGTGAAAATTTTTAATATTCTTGACCTAAATAATTTTTCATATTCAAAAAAAAAAAGTTAATACCAACACACGGTACCAATATTCAAAATCAAGATCAAGGCCTTTGCCAAATTCATTTACCATGGAATGCCAATACGATGACCGGATTCCTCTAGGCCAAGGCCCTTCTAGGAATCCATATGCCCACGAACGTCTCATTTGAATTTACCAGCTAGAAGCCTTCATTATCATCCATTCGGTGACTCGATCCATTACGACACCCGTTTCGTTTCTTTTCTACCGGTACGTTAAAACCACTTCTTTTTCTTTCACTTCATTCTCCATCTCGACTCTAACCTCACCTTGATTCTTCAGTCGCGTGTATATCACATATGTACAAGTGCAATGAATCCGTATAGCTTTAATTATTGGTATAAATGCAATTTGTATAATGGGTCCTATACCGTATATACTGTACATAGTCATACATTATATATTACATATATACATATATATTAGACCGTACTAATCAGTCACTACGTAACTCGTGTCAATTCCTATATACAATAAACACCTGTTATTAATATGCAGCAGTACCTATGCCCAAGTACTAATGTCAAATTGCACTTGGAATAATTTAGATTTCACATTCCACAAGAGAAACCAATGTTTATAAAATATTTTGTAAAACGAGGAAGACTAATTTTTTTTCTCAGGAAAAA
Source organism: Cephus cinctus (assembly GCF_000341935.2). Classification (NCBI taxonomy): domain Eukaryota; kingdom Metazoa; phylum Arthropoda; class Insecta; order Hymenoptera; family Cephidae; genus Cephus; species Cephus cinctus. The sequence goes on along the minus strand of NW_014333168.1, from coordinate 119,952 downwards.
AAATCGCTTTATTTTAAAAAATAAAAAATTTATATCTACAACTTTGACAGTATATATATTTTTTTTAATTTGGATAAATTAGTCCATTGAGATTTGACAAACAGGATTGAGTATCTGATGGCAAGGACACGAAAAGGGACTCATGGCAATTGGGACAGCGGGGCCTCAAGGGGGTCTTCGCTGGGCCTGAAAGTGGGTTTGCCTCGCTGGTTAACTGTTCCGCACGTAAAATCGCCCACGTAAACAGGAATAAGCGAATTTCCTTATTGGCACTTGTACGCGGCAGCTCGTATGCCGATTTAAACAGTTTACCATTTGACTTGCACATTGCTTGCAAACAGCTGTGGCTGAAGCAGTCGAAGGTGAGGATGGTATCCTTGCACGGAATGCAACGGTGAACTGGCTGGAATTTTCGCCTCGCACTTCTTTCTTCGGTTGGCACGAGATTTATTTTATCGCCTCGCGGACGATTCAATTCGTAAATGACTTTTCCGGCCGTGACGTCACACGTCAGAAATAATAACAAATTTTCCGATTAGACTCGCCAATGAGAATAAATACGAAAATATAATCGAAATATTATATTTAAAAAAAACTGTTAGGTACGTTAATCGTCAATTATTCTCAGCACGATCGCAACAATGAAATCTAGTGGGTCAGGCCAATTCGATGATTAAAAATTCGAGGTCAAGCCGAATAACGATAGGCAAGAATCATCCTCGTAATGAATTAATGAAGATTTAAAGTTAATCCAGTGAAATTTCATCGGCTTATTTTTTTTTGTTTTTAATACACTTGTCAGTTTATTCACGTATGCAAACTGTTACGTCATTTTTTTTTTAGCAGTTGATCGATACATTCGTAGGACTCAGAAGTTTGCATCAACACGGATAAGTACGGTATTGTTGTACGAGTGTACATATTTATTTTGAGCACAAGACGATGACCCCGTAAAATGACTTTGAATCTGTGTCAATGAATTTGCGTAACATCGTACTGGCCCATCCTACCACGCCCGCTGTGCGAATTTAGGTAAGAGTGTCCGCGTTCTTGGAATTTCATGAAAATAGGTAATCGGGTGACAGTATTTTCGAAATTTAAAAAAAAAATTTTTATCCTAGGACACCCTGTATGGATCACGGTGCTAAGGTTTATGCATAATCTTAGGCGTGTAATCGGTCGGATAAAGAATTGTGCAATTTTGAAAATAATTTTTTTTGTAATCTGCAAGGAAATTTTTTTTGAATCATATATATATATATATATTGCGGTACAATTTGGTGCGTTTCATCGATGCATCTGCGGGATGCAATTTTATTATGTGGACAGGACGATCAATCATCCTAACGGTTTAACGCACAATCAATTCTTGCAATCTACGGGACCTCAAAGTCCTGGTACTCAATTCGAATACCGATCCTCCCACTTGTGCGGCGAACGAAAATGGGATTCGATACGAATAACACTTTGCGGGACAATGTGCTTATGTAAATGTTCTTTACGCATAAAGGACCCGGGGCCACCATGTGGATGGAGTTCATTCCCAAGTTCGTACGGTACTTCGTTTTTCGAAGGATCTTAGCACGACCTGAATCTTCGTGGTAATGACTCATGACCCTTTTGGGAATTTCCTTAGCAACCTGTATACACTGTTATCACTGGCCGAACGTGTACAGGAAACTTGGATGGCCGATGTAATAAATGTATTTAGGTCAAAGAGATTGATCGACCATTATGATATAATTTTTTTAACGTAAATCAAATTTGATAGCGAAATTATTTAAAAAAAAAAAAAAAAAAAAAAAACAGGAAGCGACTCCCTGCGGATAATTTGGGAACGTCAGTTTAAGATCAAGTCAAATTAAGATAGGCAAATGAGCTACCAAACCTCTGGAGGCGTCAGTTCGATTAATCTCGAATCTGCATACAGTTAATGGAACTGGTTCGAGGATGATCGTGATTCGCGAAATAAATTTTGGCAGTGAATCAACATCTTAGAATCGCGATAAACTTCTGAGGAGTCGCCATTATAATGATAAAGGAAGAAGAAAAAAAAAAGGAGATCAAAGAGTGAGTTTTAACGAGAACTGGTAACAAAAAAAGAAAAAAAATATATTGGCAAATTTCCAGTATAGATTCGTTAAGTTATTAATAATAAAGAAAAATGCGTTATGGGGATATAAAAAACTTTTGGAAAATACGTAACTAAGATTTTTCATTTTTTTTTTTTTTTAGCAATCAAATCCAAATTTATTACGCGTACTCGACGGACCTTCGAAATAGGATAAACAATTAGGTTAGATTAAAAAAGCCGAGAAATAATCACAGAAACATAAAGACATGCTCGGCAGACGTGCTCCTCCGTCGATAAGAAGACAGCGACTTTACCGATACCGGTGGATGATTTATGGAAACACTTTAGCGACTTGCACGAGCTACAAAATAATAAAAATGGCTGACCTCGGTCAGCTGTGCAATCGCTGACGCAATTTCACGTCTAACGGCGACGAATGGCGTCTCTCGTTTTGTGACAAGATTTTTCGCTTTGGATTACTCCTGCACTCTTGGCATCTAATGGCCGTCCTTGTCTTATCCATCGGCCATGAACGAAAAGACAAGCCCGAGGCGAGGGAAAGAAGCACCCATGAATTTTCGCGGGAAATTCAAACGACGGTAATTAACCTCAAACGTCACATTGACGCGATCGCCAATAGGGACCGCGACGAAAAATACCGGGTATGTAAAATGAATTTTTCAAGAAGGAAACAACTTGCTGACTTGAATAACAAAATCCCATGACGTTACTCGACCTGAGAATCGTACCGGTTCCCAACTCTGACAATCAATTTGCGTCGCGTGCCATCTTCGTTCGAGCCGTTACTGAACCCCAAAAAGTCCTTGGTTTTGGTTTTTCCCTTTTTTCTCGTTCGTTCGGGTCTCTACTGTTCAATGGATATTGCAGTACAATTTATATGGTCGATTTGATCGGTACGATTGAAAAATCGATTTAATTACAGCACCCGATGTCCTGGATGATTCGATAGGAAATAAAAAAAAAATTTCAAATTTCTTATGTATGTTTACTTTTTTTTTTAGCATTATCTCCACGTGTAAATATCACTTACTATTTTTTATAGGGGTCTCTCTTCTCGTCCTCGGATTATCCTTCTTTATGTCAAATTTGTCAGTCACAAATGAACATTTTATATAACCTACCCTTGGCTCATTTTTAACCAAAGCTTACTGGTGGAGCTCGTCGTCAGATTGTCGATGTTTGAATTTCTTTCGCTGAAAACGCCAACCAGTCGGATTCTTATCATCTCGAATGGCTTGGAAAGAATCGGTGTTTAGTTTAAAGAGCGTCACCTGTATATGATTATGTAAATTAACTACCGAATTTGCCTCTCGGTTCGTTTACACCGGATGGATATTCAGTTTGAATATAGGACTTTATCCGTTTGGCATATCTCAATGGTATGCGCATACCCCATGAAAAAAAATACATTGCGAAAATATATATTTTGAGTATATTTAATGTATATCCTAGATATGTATTGTGTATCTCGTATATATTTCAGATATATTTTAGATATGAATGTGATATCGAATTTATCGTCATAAAATATATTTAAAAAATAAATTCGTGAAAAAAAAATTCTAAATAAAAAAAATGCACTACTTGTAACACGCCATTAATTCTTTTCAAGGTAAATCAAAGTGGCCACCCTTCCAAGCACTGGACTCCGTTTGCATTGCTTAACTTTGATGATTGGCCAAAAACCTTCGGTCTATCTCAGCCACGTCTTCTCATTTAAAATGTAATCTTTGTTTTGTCTACTCGTGACGAAATTAGACATAATTTATTGACAATTTATACAAATCAACAATCCACGTGAATGCTCGAATTTTGAAAGACGCCTAAAAATATTTATGAGAGAAAGAATGTGAGAAAAATATTTTAAAAAATTATTATTATATTAGATCAACCTATTTTTGTCTACCTTCCTACCTCTTTCCCTCTTACTCGTTCGCACTGACAAAAATCCATCCATCTTTTACACGTTTTTACAGTATCAACTCGAACATCGCTCGTTAATTGAATGAACTTCTTATGTCGATTGAAAAACTTCCCCGAACAAATTCTTAATGATCAAGGTAAATAAAACAAGTGACCGCAATACAGTCGACTTCGGCAGGCTCCGCTAATTGAATCCGTTATTTAAAAAGATACATTTAACTAACTGCACTCCGTTGCATTCCTGCATTTTTCTTTCCTTCACCCCTGACACCAGCACGATAACTGGCTCGTTTGCGGTCTCAGGGATATATGCAAGTTTTAAAAATTGCCTATTTTTTGGACGCGGTCGAACGATGAAAAAAAAGGACATAAACAACGACAAGGAAACTTCAAGAGGATTCACGGGTAACGATTTGACGAATTCGATTTTTATTTTTGACCATGTTACTACGCCCGGAAACTGTCATGACTTGCAGACAACTTCCTGACTAATTAACAACTAACACTATTTTATCAGGCAAATGATTACCCGTAGGAAGACGCACTTCGCAAGTTAGTATCTAGATAAATGTATCTGATGGCTTATCTACAGTCAACGCAGCCAGTTTACTGATTATTCACAACGTGCTATCGGGAAGATGTTCAACAATGCCGAAATCCGTTCCAGTCGGTAATTGAATTTTAAAATTAATCATAATTTTCTGGCAATTTTTAAATTGTCATCATCCGAACACATCGATCACGGTAAATAATAAATTTTTATTGGCAACGACTTTACGTATCGTCGTAACGATTCGTGATGAATTTCTAATTTTTTTTTTTCAAATTTACATCACGAACACGTAAATGTCCGTCACTTCGTTGAATATGACAATTTTTGTAGTTTGTAATTTTTTAAAATTTTTATTGTTATTTTTGAGTGACGTAATTCACTTAGAATAGCTGTAAACCAGCTGGGCATATCCTACGACACGCGATGCTACTCTTTTCGTATTAATAAAAACGACGAATTTTTATTTTTAATGCCACTGTCGCTCCTTGTAAACCACCCTTTTGTTTTTATATCGTACTAAAATTCGTCTCGGGATGAGAGCCATCATATTCGTTGATTTTTTATTTGAGAAAGAGCATCATACGATACGCGGCTCATGCCACGGTGTTATTGACAGCGTGAAATTCGCCGGAACCGGAGTTAATCCATGTAAAATTCCTTTATCGGTCAGCGAAAAATCATAACCTCACTTTAACTTACTTTAATTCGGTCCATTATTTGTGAGCGTAGCGTCTGCATGCTTCGGAGTCGTAATACGTGTACGAAATAACGTAACAAGTGCAACGGCTTTTTACTTCGTGCTTTAAAAAAAAAAAGCGTTCGCAGCGCCACGGGTAAGCGATGAATTAACGAGGTGGCTGCACCTTGTAGCTCTTTGGACCTTCTTCATCTTACCAAATAAAACTGAACGAACTAAAACTAAAGGATGCTCTGTTCTCTTTTACTTACTCCTTTTCTTCTTTCTTTCTTTCAATCCCTCATGCTCCTGTCCCATGAAAACACGTACGTTTCACCAAGCTGCGCGAGAACCACGAAAAAGAAAGGTTACGGCACGCCGCGAAAATCACTGCACTCTGCTTATTTATAGGTTAGCCCGTACTTTCGGCGATTCACTTTAGCATTGGTATTCCTTATAGAGTGGATGATTTTATTACTTCTCATTACTGACTCGAAACGTTCGTCTACCCGGGAGCGTTTTCTCACGCGATACGCGTCCCGACGATTATTCCAGGAGATGTTAGTTCAACGTACCGAAATCCTAATATCGACTGCAATATTGTTTTTCCAGGTATGTACAATCCCTACTTTATTTTTTGTCTTCTGTTTCTTCAAGAAAGAAATTACACGAGGATTAGACTTTGCGAAACGTCTGGCCATACGACCTTCACGTACGTCACGATCGATTCGATCGCCCTGTGCAAGAATTAAAAATAACATTAATAACACTTTATTGCATTTAATATTAAAATAATATTTTACCGATGGGCTTTCTTTAATAAAATCACTTATTATATTTTTCAAGTGTCGTTCAACCGCTATTAATCCTGTGATAACGTTTACGTACCATGTAAGCACGAAAATCCATTGGAAGCCTGCCATTACGTTGATAAACAACGGAAACAAATACAACAGCATTATACAGCCGTGCGATTCCCGCGAATTCCAGGATAATGGTCGACGGCATGTGAATCCAAGAAGAAGACGATCCTCTAGCATCTAACGAGCATCGTATCTACGACGCCTAGGGTAACCATTGAACTTGCTCGTACGCAATGCCTGTCATGAACAAAGGGCCATTTTTCAAGCGTTTTTCCCACAATGCTATGTAACGCGGAGAACTCTCATGCGAAAATCAACAACTTGCAAAGTTATATCCCTATTCAAGGATTCCTTCTAAACAGCAACGTTACGTCGTAGAACGATATTTATTGTCTTGTCGCACAAACACCCTACGGCAGTCGAACGATGCCATAGATAAATCCCATAGAAATACAAATCAACGCATTATTTTCGTATTGTCAATCATTCTGAATATTCCAATAATTCCACTATGTCTAGATATACTGGATACTGGGGATTTTACTATGTTCCTCGAGTACGTTTTGGATAAAATTCCACATTTTCACCAGTATATATCATTAAAATATATCATTAAAGAAAAATTTTTTATTTATTAAAATTGCATCGTGACAATAACATTTTTTTTTCCTCACGCATATCTAGGGAGTCATTGTTCATGGTGGCTCCAAATTCTTAGCTGATAATTCGAGTTTTACATGGTCCTCGTAATAAGGTGTAACAGCGTCGAGCATGTTACGATCGAAAGACGACGGGTCCCCTTCCACTATCCTTGCGGAGAGCGATTCTTTCTTGCAGACACACACCAATTGGAGAGCCAAGTCTTGCCCAAGTCTTTATAAGTAGGAGACATCCGCGTCCCCAAGACTTACTCCCTCTCGAGACGTGCTCCCATCAGAAGCCGATTTCGAGAAAGAAGTAAGAGCGATAAGGAAATTTGCGAGACGGTTAGATCGGAGGCTTGAGGCCTTTGATTAAAGAAAAAAATAAATAAAAAGAGAAAAATATAAGTGTATACAAGAAAATAGAAAAGTACATACCACGGAAGAAAATTACGTTATCGATATCAAAAACAAAATTTGGTACGGCAAGAAAACCGCAGGAGCCACGGGAGATGTCGAAAATATCGAAGTGAAGTGCTTCGGTAGAGGAATTTTTTTTTCCAAATTTTTCATCCCGCCACAAGGTAAGTGAAAGACAATGAAGAAATTTTGTATCTTTATAAATTAATTCAGGCTACGATATTCAATTCAATAATTAACTTCAATAACGATAGAGGTGCAACTGATTTATGTTGATTGAAAAAAAAACTTATTTTTGGGATTTTTTAAATATTTCCTAGGAATTTCGAGTCATTGGTCGGTCTTAAGTTCCTTTAGTAAAATCTATACGGTGTATTTTGAGTAAGTGTATTTGATACGAGAAATCAGTGAAACTGTATATAGATAGAGGTTCATGTTTTATGCAATTCATTGCCATTGAACTCTTCACAACGTGTATACATATTGGTAGTTAAGACTGATATGAGCGTTAAGCCTCACGGTGACATATGATTACATGAGGTCGATATATTTATATATATATGATATATAAGTATATAGTATCTGTATAGATTGATTTGGTTCTACCTTATGATTCTGATGAAAAAATTTATCTTAGATATTCAAGTATTTCTAAGTTTCAATGGAAATGCTCGCTACTCGTTAAGTCTCTACGGCCATTGTCGTCAGTTGATTCGCATTGATCGTGCTCGAACTCACCAACGGATTCCTCGAGAATCGCAACTTTTTCTACGAGTCAAATTTCACGTCTGACAATCATCAATGGCGTATCGGTCGACAACGGCTACTTCTCACACTAGATGATATTTCCTTTTTTCGTACTATATTATTGCCTTTTCTTTTTCTTACTTCTCACGCTTTTTTTCATATCAGCTCGCATCCGTTGACAATACGTAATTGCACTCGATCATTTGAAAACAGTCAGATCTCAAAGTTCCCAAAGCTTCATTGTGTCTGGATCATAGGATATTTACGGTAAACGAATGTTTTTCTCAAACCTCGTTTCCATCTTCAAATATCAAGCAGGTCGATCGACGATCTAAAAACAAATTAATACAAAAATTATATATCTGTATTAACGATAGTAAATCTAAAAAAGAAATTTTATTTAACAAACCTTCTCAGTCGACTTGTACGGTAAAGACGGTCAAGGGTAAAAATTGCAAGTGAATTGCAAGCCTAAAAAGATGTCCAAATGCAATTAACAAGTATCTTATCCTGATCCTCAAATATCCATCAGGTCCATTAGGGATCTAAGAAGCACGTGACATCTCTAAATCCGTATTAGTAGCAGACAATTTTTATGAAATTTTTCTTTTTAAATCCACATCAACATTTTTACAACTGATCCAAGTCAGTTAAGAATTTTATCTAACGTACCTTGAACTCTCCTAGTCAGTTTGTACGATGAAAAGTGGTCAAGGGTAGAAATTGCAAGTGAAGTAAAGGAGCAAGGAATTTACATATGCAATTTTACAAGTATTCTCTCAATTACAATGTGGCTTTACCCGATGAACGGAGACGAGAGAAAATATGATTGTATCCTTTAAAGGTAAATGTACGGGGATAAGAATCTGAGTGAGAGAGACGTAAAACAAGAAAATGAACGAAAGCGTATGAGAGAAAGAGAGAGAGAGAGAGAGAGAGAGAGGGGCGGAGACGGCTTGAAACACAAGAATCCAAGAAGAGTTAAGTTGTCCCGAGCCGTACAGTGAAGTATGAGGCGAAGACGACCTTGCAACTTTCAATTGCAAGGTTGCACTTGCATCAAGCCGGCATAATAGGCAGGTTCAGTACACCTTATGAGGTGGGATCAGTTATCTCTTCTCAGTAAGTCAAGAGAAGATCGCCGTCATTGAGAGTATCCATAAAACGTGGATGATGATGATAATTCAGAATCCGCAGAATCCTTGTTGGTGATACGTTGTCAAGTGGGAATGATACCTGTAATTCAAACGTATTATATGAAATTATTAAATTGGAATTTCTAATGGTTACTTTGTTACGTAACTTCGTGCTATTTTATTGGATTCTTTTTTTACTAATACCCCATGTGTACAGAATCAACCTTAGGCGATACCGAGTAATCGATGACTCGATGACGCGAGTAACTGTACCGTTCGATTTACTGAATTGTCAATTAATCGCATGCGATTCGCCGAGCGCCGTACGTGAGAATTTGGTATCATTCGAGATAAATGCGAAAAAAAATCTTTAAGCAGCCAATTCGTAATCCGTTACGAATATATAATTTGAAATTCGTTTAGTAAAAACCGGTAATCCTTGCCCACCTTGCTGAATCACGTTTTAACACAATGACGGCTGATATTTGGTTAATAATGACGATAACAGGAAATTCGCAAATTACATGTAGGACGTTAGAGGAAGAATTTTTTTTAACAATCATTGAGGTAATTTTCAATCGGCTTAGATAACTCTGTTGGAACATAATGACGATTGGTCCTAGTATTCGTGTCAATGACCTTAAAAGAAGTTCAACGCCTTGACCCATATGAAGCGTAGAGCAACTGATTTTCAAAAAAAAAAAATAGAGACGAAAAAATTGTACCCACCGGTAACAGCAGGTATAAAATATTAAAGTTGCGATGCTTCGTCGCTTTTCACTAAACTCTTTGAAAAAAAAAAAAAGAAGAAATAGTTTCTTATCGATCTTATGTTCTTTTTTTTTCAATCAAGCAATTTCTGTCCAACTTCCAAACAGATCATGCGCGAAAGGATCACTCAGTCTGCCGACGACTTCCGAAGTTATTACCAGAAAATGCATTGAAAAACGACGAACTAAAAAGAGCTGAACATGTATACCCGTCAATTAGTTTATAAATAAATCGATAAGATAATAACGACACGATCGGAACCGATCTCAAGAACCCCTTGTTAACTGCACGCTTCCATAATAATCTTGTATTAAAGAACGCGAAAAATTTCAGTGAAATATAGAGAAAACATGTGAAATGGAATTTAAAAATTATTTGTTTTTTTTTGTATATCCGACTCTTTTTTTTGTTTAACAAAAGTAATAACTACATTTCAATGTTCTTGTCAGAGACTATTATTCGGGAGTATTGTATCGTCTGAAGATGGATCTGACAAGCTGGTTCAATACTCCCGAATAACGCTATACGCCAATCTATCTATTTCATGATCTAACCTATTTCATGATTGATAGTGAATTACACGAATGAAATACCGAATTGACTGAACCGTAAAGATTAAAATATTTATAAACGAATTTAAGTATCGTCTGGTAAGAAAAGTTTTCCAATTAACAAAACAATGAAAAGTAATCCCCATTAACAAGACAATGACCGACTAGACGTTCTGTCAAAGGCCGATATGAAAGATCGAAATGACTTAAAACACTACTTTTGTACGAAAATGAAGGATTCATTATTAAATCTAATTTTCTAATTAATTGTTTAAACGTAACAGATACACGTGTACGTTGTATCAATAAAATTATTTAGTTCCTCCCGCGAATTCCAAAGGCTCAATTTATTCGCTTCTAGAATCTTTAATAAGCTAGGCAAACATATCGAACTGCAAACGGATGAAGATTTGGCAAAATCTTTATTCAAACTGTGTCTCACGTACGAACGGTTCCTGTGCGAGGAATTTGCAAAATGTTTCATTCATCGATCCAAACCCACGTTTCTTGATCGAGTTAATCCCGCTTAAAATATAGGTTAACGTACCTTGCTGTCATTTGTTTTTTTTTCTTTCTTTCCTCTTCGAATCTTATAACACGCCACCACTCACTTCAGTTACCTCACGAATTCTCCAAGAGAAATAATCCATGATTCGTGATGCGGTTGCATTTCACGAGTGGGCATTGACATTGACATTGTGGGTTATGCGAATGCTCGCGCAATATCATGAACTAAGCCACGTGGAGAAAGGAAGCGCCGCACCTAATATAATCTTGTTATTCTTATTCGACGTTCCACTCTATACTCCGTACATTCTTTGGTCTTTGTTTCTTTTGGAATGTATTATTACGAGACAAAATATTAAAATTAATAAAGAACGTGTATAATACTATAATAAACACAAAAATTTTGTTTATTAATACATATATTAGTTCACGATGTAAATTTAGCGTGGTACAAAATTTTAGTACAGTTTTTCGCCATAGACTAAAAAGTCTCTAGATACACGTACTATGGTCCGTATTCAGTATTAAGACCGTACATATAGTAATAATAACACATGGTGGAGGATGTCTTAAGATCGTGCTTAAAACGAAGAGCTGACTCTGAATACAGGCTTTACGACAGAGGTTACATTTGAATACACCTACTGTAGCGCGTAACAAATTTTGATGATTTTTATACGTATAACTGTACAATGACAATGACTTTCCCATATGGTGTGAAGGATAAAATTTGACCGAGATATTTAACCCTTCGTAATTTTTTTTTTTTTTTTTTTTTTTTTTTTTTTTTTTTTT